>NC_009177.1:1672615-1717615 GCF_000149385.1 Cryptococcus deneoformans B-3501A
CAGCGTATGGGTTAGGTGTCTGTCCAAAGCGTGCAGCTGGTGTTCTTCCGCCCATCAAGGCCGGAGTTTGCCCGCCCTACCCAAAAAATCAGCCCGCACTTGGGATATATAAAAAAACAATTATATTCACCATCGAGGGATGCATAGCTGTCGCACCACCGTACGGGTTGATATCGTATTGGCCAGCATTTGGACGAGCGCCATAACCACCAGCCGCAGAAGCTATTCCAGCCATTTCCAAAGGGAAGGTCGCACCAGTTTTTTGGCTATAAACCATTAGCCTAGAGGACACCAGAACGCATAGCAATTAATGACACATACTCTTTTCTCTTGAGCGAAGCGAGGTTGACTGAGAGGGTCTTATTGTTATGTTTCAGCTCGACTCTTGCGTTTTCACCTTGTACGTCCTTGATGACACCAATCAATCCCTTACTCGTCCCTTTTGTCACAACCACAAGAGTGTTGATGAGTCTGTTCCTGTTGAGATTTGCCGTGGGAGCTGGCATAAGACTTGCACCGCCATAAGGAAGCTGTTGATTAAGTGCTGGATTTATTTTGGTGAGGTCGTTAACAGCTGATTTGGGAGTAACCGATATAAGGGAGTTGGCACGAGCAACGAAAACACCGAAGTTGTCGGTGTATTCGCGGTTATAGAGAAACACAAAGATGGAGCGGAAGATGTTGAAGACTTCTCCTTGTCGCATCTGTACAAAATGGATCAACCCAAATCATTGTCCATCCGTAATAAAAATCTCACCTCCCCATCAGTTTCCTTCATGTTGTCACCAACTTTCATGTCATTTCCTTGAGAATCTGTGGCGACAGCAAAACGCTTGTTGTCCCTTCTTATTGAGACTTGCTCAGGTGAAACACTCTTCGCAGCACCGTTTTGATCCAAGATCCTCAACAACCCTCCTTCCACCTTGGTCACTACCCCCGCCGTTGTTGAATCCAACATCACCATGTCGTGAACGTCATATAAACCTTTCGTAACGGTAAGATTGGTGGTGTCTGCGGCTTTTCGAAGATCCTTAGAAAAAACTTTGATCTCTTGCTCGCCCAGGTCAGACATCAAAGTCACAATGTCTCCCTTGACTTCCACCACCATACCCGACGCATCTGTATGCTTTCCTCCCAGCACCTTGACATGCTCACCAACATCGAAGCGTTTCCGAACACTTCGTGCAGGAACCTCAACAGTCTGGCCATGGACCTCTCCACCCTCCGCCTTGATAGCAATGACGTCGGGAGACACGGCTTCTACGATACCGTACAGCCCTGTCTGTTCGCCTTCATAAACTTCAATCTTGTCACCAGGGAAAAGGAGAGATGTCGAGAGGTTCTTGTTGGCGTCCGCAATAGCAGAAAGATCGAATTTGGCTGTAGAATCATCGTCGCCGGTGAAACGTGAGATCTCTTCAAGGGTAGGGTTGACGTCCTCCGTCGCAACTGCAGGGATCTTGACATCCTTGATACAGAACCCGTCGACGTATTCGTCGTTATCGAACAGATAGCTGCCTTGAGCGCCTTGACGCACACTCTGTCGTCCATAGATCTTTCGTACGTCGTCATATGCGAAAAGACGAGCTGGCGGGCGAACACCACCGGGCTTCCCAATGGCAATGCGTTCCTTCCTCTTTTCTCGAGGCGTGAGATCGATGCGAGGAATAAACTTTATACCAACGACACCGCTCGTGATCTGGTCAACATCCACCACCTGCGCCAAGTCACCCGCGTGTTTTCCCCTCTTCATTCTTACCCACATCCCTGGTGTGAGATTGACATCTTTCTTCTTCATCTTGAGCAAAGGTGCCATCTCCTCAATGGGAACGAGGTTGACGCCCCTAGACATGAATATGCCGACAATGCCATTAACAGCGGCGCTCACAGAGGCGGACTGGCGGGCTTCGATGAAGATCATCCCTGGAATGGAATCGCGGCAGAAGACGGAAATGACATCGATGGGGTTTGCAGAGTACTGTTGTGCAAAAACCTTTCGGAAAATTGAGGCACAGATAGCGTGTTCTCGGCCGGACTACAATACCAGGTATAAGGAATGAATTGCAGTCCGTTTGAGAAACACTAACCTTGACAACCACCTTCCACAAGCTTGGATCATTGACACCAGGCATAAGCAGCCTTTGCGGGACTGCGTCACTGTCGCCGTTATACCTCGCTGCACCGGCATGCCTCTCCTTCAATCTCTGTACAATATCATGCACATCCTCCTCTTCGTTACGTCCAAAGACACGATTAAGTCGGCGATGTTGATGATCATCCCGAGCTCCAACATCCTCAGGCGCCTCATCAATGAACTCAGCAACTGGATGTAATATGAGCAAAGATCTTTATAGTTTATGAAAATAAACCTACCGTCTCCATAATCGTTGTCTTCATCTTCTTCTTCATCCTCGTCGTCTACTTCGGCTTCGACATCCAAGAATCTAAACTTCTTCTGCTTCCTGCGTCGCTTTGCACGTCGCTCTAAGAAGATCTTTAACCCATATACTTGTCAGATCGTTCAGCACTGACCTCCATCGTCATCTTCATCATCTTCGTCCTCGTCATCGTCATCATCGTCCTCATCCTCGTCCTCGTCATCTTCACCTTCGTCAGCCCCTTCCGCTTGAGCGTTACCTCCCTCTTCCCCATCATCTTCCTTTGGGTTATTCTCTTCATCCTGATTATTTACGACCTGAGTATCCTACAACGGACAGTGAGCGCGAGAGCGATGGAAATTAAAAGTGAATGAACCAACATCGTCCTCTTCTACTCATCAATCAATCAATTGTCAATCAGCGATGGAAAAGCTTTTATTGAACAAATTCCTACCGTCAGGATCCACTGCTCTTGCCTAGATACCATCAGCTTGTCACGCATACACCTGTCTTGATATTCCTACTTACCCTCTTTCTCCCGGCTAACCTTCTTTCCTCCTGCTCTTCTGCAGGTGACTCAGGCGGCGAACTTTTTATTTCGATGTCAGACATATCACTAGCTCGCCTCTGGAAGAAGATTGTGTTATTATATTACGATATCGAGGCAAAGACACTGAGTGAATTCAACCTTAGTATCGCATGTCCTCGCCGACCAGTCGGTGGAAGATGGAGACCTTGGAGAAAAACAATAAAATAGAAAATAGAAATTGTTCTTGTCAGACGCGACTGGCTTCTGGCACGTTGGTTATGTATTTCACTCACGCACGCAGTACTCGTACTGAAGTAACTGAATGGAGTAGCCATTGACATCTCGTCCATTGCTAAGAAGATATACACAGCACCTTAGCAGCTCGAGGAGAAGATGAAGCGCGCATCTCCGAGGTGTCATGCATCTGTTCGAACCGCCGGAATCAGGCAGTACTACGTAGTACTGAGGGAAGGTAAGTCGGATACTAGGTCAAGCCGGAAAGGAACATGTAGAGTTGCATATGCTTCAGATCCTTGATATTAATCTCTGCTACCTGGTGGTGATATGTTAAGCCTTCATGATGCATTATGATCCAAGATTTTTTGATGATTCGCTGGTCCTAATAACGAGCCTCTACCTCCGTTGTATTACGTAAATTTCGGGTCTCGATTGTACCAGTACTAATACTCACCGCTATTGTATTACTTCATTCGTTCGTTACTGGTCAAATATCCGAGTCATTTACATGATAGAAGTATAGATTATTCTTAGCCGTCCATAAAAGGAACATTGGACTTTTGCCCGTTGTGCGCCCATTAATCACGTACATTGTTATTGCGGTGCAAATGCTGAGTGGTGAATAGTGAGTGGTAGATGAGTGCTGTACGATACAACGAGTATAGTTGTGACGTATTACTAATAACCCATGTCAGGTCGATATAGTCGCGTCTGCATCATACAGACAAACGCGTCTACCTCTGTATTAGGGATGAATAGTATGTGTGCTCTAAATATGGATGATGGATGACAGCTTGTCGCCTGTGGTTGTGTGGGGCGGAAATGAGTCACAAGTGGAATTGATGGTGATGAGCACGGACAGGTGGACCCCTCGACGGTGCAGAGGAGAGTGGGTTGTACCCTCGTCCACGGCGTTGGGTGGTGGGCTCTGGATTGCGCTTGTTGTGGGAGTTGGAGGCTGGAGCTTGGAGGGAGAAGGGCGGATTGGAGAGGACAGAAAATCACAGTCCCAGATGAAAGCGAGTGCGGACGCGGATCACCCAACGGAACAACCATCCTTGCCCGGCCATACACCGCACATTCCCCTCGCCCTGTGCTGAAACAACCACAACACCTTTCGCATACAATGGGCCCGTGCTCGCCATCATCCCGGTGCAGCCGCCAGAAAAAGATAAAGAGCCCGCTGGCAACATGAATTAATACAAGGACCTCACGCCCAGCATCTCTCACTGACATCCATTCCCAATAGTATCTTGTACTGACTATAGCAGCCTGGCATTGACCCCGCGATCCACAAGACATGTCCTTGTAGCCCATTCTCGACCTCATCTCACGACATGCCCGACCCACCTCTTTCCCCAACACCCCAACGCTGGCGCTCTTCGCCCGATTCCCCGCATCCCGACTTCGCAACTTTACTATCGACATTCGAAACGACATCGACAACTGATGATTCCAAGAGCTCAGCGTCGGCTTGGGCCACTCCCAGGACCGCAGACTCGAAACGATCATTTAACAACGGACAAGAGGAGGAAACAGCAGAGATTGAGTACAAGACCGCCTCCGAACATACAGAAGCAGAAGCAGATATGCCAGATATAAGGACATCTTCGCCTTCTCCGCAAAGGCCTATCGATTCGAAGTGTTCTGAGAGACCTCTTAGTCCTTTGCTTCCGCCTAGCCGGACTCGGGTTTCTGGTGAAAGCGCGTCTGCCGCAGTGGGTAAAGCAGCGGTGGCCCAAGCGCATGGATCCAACTCTCGTGAGTCTTGCTCAATGAGTAAGACGCTTCGGCTGATAACGTGGTAGTACGGTCGGGACTCCGTGAAGCACCATACAGCTCTTCGACTTTCAGCAGTTCTGCCACCCCTACCGACCTTATCCACCCCGAGCACACCGGCCAGTCAATTGCGACGATAGACGCCGCTTATGATGGTGTTCTCTCCGAGCTCGACGCTCTGGCCAATGCCAATGCAGCTTCTGCTTCCCAGTCCGCCATCTCTTCCTTTCAGACGAAAGGTATCTCTGACCCTGGTGCGACCACTAATCTTTATCATCCTGTCCCTTTCCGTCAACCGATGCTTGGTCTGAACTCAACCCTCCCAGAGACAGGACTGTTTACTGGAGAACTTTCTCGTTTGTCCACCGTCAGTGAGAGGACAGAGCGAAGTTCAAACTCATCAGCTAGTCAGCTCAGCCCCGTGGTCCCTGGAGAATATCGCAGCCATACGCACCCCCAATCTGCATCTGCAATTGCAAACAAGTATCCTCTTATGTCAAGCCCAACCAAGGGAGCGACAAACTCTGAAACGCTGCCAGCGACACCGAAGAAAGCCAGTGATCTTATCAGGATGTTCGAGTCCAAATCCACACCAACAAAGGGTGAATTGCCACCGGTGCCTCAACAGTCCGCCATCTCTCCTTCGCGCATTTTTCCCGACAGAACTGGCCCAGCCCCCCCTATACCTCCCAAGCCTGACACAACGTCCGTTTCTCTTCGGGCTGAACTACCAGCTGGGGCCAACCTCCAAGCATATTCACCTGCGCCAACTCCACCACCCAAGATTTCATCGCCACTTTCCCAAGTGCGGACTATGATTGCTTCTTGGCGCACTCGCTCAGGCTCACCATCTCCAAAATCTGGAATTACCAAAGAGGGGAATCTCCCCCTTCTAAGGAGCGGTGACAACGGCTGGAATGTCAGTATTAGGAGAAGGAAAAGGCATCAACAACAGCAGCAGCTTCGTGGGCAGCAAATGCAAGAAGGCCTTGCTCATATAATGATGGACGAGCAACTGACTGGTCCACATGATAAGGTGCAGCCTCGGATCGATATCTACGGGATCAATAAAGACCATGATGAATCACCCACCAGATCAAGCTCTCTGAGATCCGACTGTAAAGCGCCTTCGGAACTCAAACAATTTGCAGGAGAGGTAAATCGTTCGTCCGAAGCGAATGAGGCATATTAGTACTGATTTCTACGTCATAGCCTATTCGGGCAGGGACTTTGTATTATCTTAATGTTCACGACGAAGACATGAGACCTGATTATGAATGGGTCAAAGCTGACGGCCGCTTATATAGCGAAGGGCTAGAGTTGACTTGGATCAGTCCAAAGGGAAGGGCGACCGTCACACTGGACCTGGAGTTTTGCGATGGTAAGTTATCCTATCCCCTTCATGAAAATGCTCATAGACCTACAGAGGTGGCTTCTACCTATAGCCCCAACAATCCCAAGGCTGGGGAAGACATCGGTGCTCTGGCAGCTAAAAGGCAAGGTGCGCTAGCCGACAGCCTTTATCCATTCAAACTTGTGGGTCATATGATGATCTGTCATCAAACACTGACGACAAGTGGTGATAGGTCTACGACGACGGTGTTGAAAGGCTGGCTTGCGACACAGCCCGAGACCGGGTACGCTGGGTAAATGCCATTTGGACTGTTCTTGAACACACTCGAACGCCCATCGCCAACCGGTCCATGTCACTTAGGGCTAATCGCTCTTCATCTGATCATGGCAGTGATGCCGATGGATCCGCCTCTACCCATTTTAGCGCAGAGAATTATCGGCCTCATCCTTCTCCCCGTGGAAGCGTTAATCCTCCGCTGTATACCACCGATGACGCCGTCATCGAGACCTCTGGAGGTCTTCATGCCCCTATCGTACAAAGAGGTAGCCGGAAGCTGGCCGCTCAAGGATTGGAAAGAGTGAGAAGTCTGAGGAGAGTTGCTAGTGAGGCAGACCTCAAAGACTGCGCCAATGACTTACCCTTCTCGGCTGAACGCTTGCCCGCTACTATGACCGATCTTAGTGAGATACCTCTATCGACACGCAGTGTCCTACCACCTACTTCTCAGGATTTTATCTTTGCGCGTGACATCAAACCACCCTTGAACGGATATGAAGGTGAAGCCAAGTCAACCTACCAGACCCCCAAGGAGGCCAACTCGACAGCGTCACCCGCTACTGGCTTCCATTCTCGTAATACTGTGTCAACGTATCGGGCTGCTCCACCCTCGGAATTTGACCATACGGCTCAACAATCGCCTTCTACGCTCGGTAGCCTTGCGTATCCTTTGGAATTTGGATTCGCAAGCCAGAAGATTCATAAACCCAGTGCCAGTATAGAGAAAATACTTTCACCATCTGGATCGAGTCATAATGCAAAGCCGGAAACGTACACCCCCACATTTCAAAATACGAACAAACCCTTTGGTAACTCCCATTCTGAGCAGACTGCTGTCGGTCTTTCGACTCCTATGCGTACTGTTGAACCGTACAGCCCTGTCGGCGACAAGTACCCTTTTGAATCCTCTCCATTGCCTAGTATCCCTCAATCAGCTGTGACCGGTGCGTCGCCTAATGAGAGGACAGCTTGGACTGTCCAGCCGCCTCAAACTACAGTTGAATATATTCATGATCATGGCGTGGGTTCTGTGGCGACAACACAGCCATACAGGGATGCCGTGGGGAGTCTAAGTCATGAAGGCATTGGCGACTCACCGCACATTGTGCCTATCGACAAACGATCCTCATCATCTTCGATGCAGACACCCAGAATTAATCCCGTCCATTCTACTTCTAGAAGCTCAAAGTCCACCGACTCATCTTATCAAACAGCACCGCCCACGTTGCCGTCTCGAAATTCTCAGTATCTAACGGCCTTGGCCGGCTCGGTGAGCTCTAATTCTGCTAGAGAAGACGTGGCAAGTGCTCCGATCAGCCCTCAGAGATATCAACTTCATGATGCGCCTGTCCCAACATTTCAAGGGATGTACCCCAGGGGTTCTGATAATGTTTCTCAAGGACACAATCAAAGCTCAGGCATTGGACTGCAAACTCCCCCTTTACCTCTTGAATCATCATCTGCATACGGCAGCACAGACCCCAGCGATCGTCATTTTAGTTACTTGTCTCGCCCACCTACTAATGACTACATTACTGCCGCGAGCAAAGCCCATTCCATACCGTCAGCTGTAACCGCGTTACGCTCCCCTTCACGCACCCCTCGGTCATCGGAATGGGCCAGTGCATCCCCTTACCCAATTTCTCACGAATCTCTCTCTGAAAATGCATTATCACACGACACAGATCGTCTTAGTTCACGTCGGGGATCGCGTGCATGGACGCAAATAAGCCATCCTGATTCAGATGACGATATGCTTGCCGATCTGGAGAGGCGTTCATCCACAGATAGCTCAGTCTCGAGACCAAAAATGGAAGGTTATTATTCGACCACCGCTCCTATGCCATCAAAGACCGAATGGGCTGTCAACACTCATGGCGACAGTAAGACTTCATCGGAGAAAACGCCCTATGCTACCGCGATGGAACATACATCCTATGACAGCGCATGGGAGAGTGTTTACGCCTCTGCCCCTTCACGACAAGCGCAAAGCACCTACATGGTCACTGCAGTTGGAGCCACGTGAGTCGCTCCCCTTTTTTGCCCTTTGTCTTTCTGACCTGTGATGGCTTTTACAAAGTTCATATCATACGGGTGCCAGCCCCTATAGTGCTTCAAGGCATACACTCTCTGCGAAACTTGCGGCCCCAATGTCTGCAATAACGTCTGCCAAACCTATTAGTATCTCAACAGCGTCTACCATACCCTCTGAAAGAATTCCAGCGCCCACTGTACCGCAAGGGTCTCCTCCATCTCCATCTATTCCTCCGTCAGATCCGACTTCATCATCATGGAGCTCCACAGAGTCAGTTACTACAGTCAAGGCCATTCAGGGCACAGACGTAAATAGACTTTTGGTATGTGACTAGGGCTCAAAGAACTTACACCGCGTAATGCTAACTCACTGTGTGGCAGAATTTCTTACAGGGACAAGAGCAGGCTAAGCAAGGGCAGACGACAAGGATTGGGAACCAGCTGGACAGGATTGAGCGAAAAGTCTATCAAATTGCCGAAAATCAGTCGGCTCTGGCTGCACGTGACTCTCCTCCACCCCTTCCTTCAAAGGACAGCGACGACGACAGTACACCCCCCTCTTCCCCCACCTTTTCCTCTTCCTCCTCTTCCTCTACGGAAACGGCGCGTCCTGTTACTCCTCCCCCTCTCATCATCCCAGAAGTGATCAATCAACAATTTGACGATTTGCGAAATCTACTGGGGACTCTTATCGGAAGACAGGAGGATCTCCTTGGTCGTCAAGATATGATGGCACGAGAGCTTGAAAGAAGAAGAAGCTTCGATGTCCAGCTACCTGATCGCGGGACTGGTCTGGCTCGTTTAGAAGATCTACTCAAACGGGTGCTTAATCGCGTGGGTGATAGTGATTCCGCCAATGAATACAGGCCAACTTTTGAGGAGAAAAAAGACTATCTGGCTAGTCACTTTGCAACTCCTACGACAGAAGGCACGGTCGAAGGTTCCATGTACGGTGGTGGAGGAAGTGTGTATTCTAGTGAGTTCGATGGTCCAGGTCGACGTGCGCCGGCGAATAGTATGAGCTCCAGGTACGAACACAGTCATCTGGGACCTCTGAGCAATGTACCTGAATCACTCATTGAGGGTGAGATTCCTCCTCCGGAGTTTGACGATAATTTTGCACTCTCTGGTCTTCCGCCTGATACGCCCCCTCAAGAGTTTATCCCTCGCCAGCCTCAAGGACGGCCTAAATTCTCCAACACAGCTTTACGTCAACAGCATCAGATATCCACATCTACTCAGCCTGGCCCCCTACCTGCTCCTCAGCATTCTACGGCCCAGGAATACCGTGAGCCAGAGTACAATGAAGAAGGATATGAGCCTGAGGCAGAACAACCCGTCACTGAATACGAGCCGTCGGTCCAGTCAGATCCGGAACCTATGCCTCATCCTGCCAAAGAAACAACCGCACAACAATCGCCTGATCAGCCTCCTGTTCCTTTCCGTACCGAAGAGAACTATCAAGATGACTACGAACCTTATCAAGGTGAAACATACGCTCGCGGTCCAGCACGTCAGGCCCCTCCCCCTCAACAGCTCAATCTTCCCACTCCAGTCAATTCTCCCCGTAATATGCCACCGTATCATGCCCAGCCCGGTCCTTCTATGCGCCCACCATTTCCTCCTGGTTTCGGTATGCCACCTCCAGGACCTGGTATGGTCGATATGCCAAGGCCATCACTTCCAAGGATTGCTGGCGTTCGCGATCCCATTTCTACCACTTAGTAAGACGAAGACAAGCAAGTAAATGAGGTGTTGACAGTTTCCTACAGTTTCCGTCGCGGCTTTCCTCCTGGTCCCATGAACCCCATGGGCATGTTCCCTGGGCCAATGGGCATTCCTGGCCCTGTGAGTACACATTGTTGTTCCACCTGAAGATTGAAAAGCTAATGCCTGCCATAAGGGTATGGGTCCTTTTATGCCTGGTCTTCGTCCGGGTTTGCCTGGTTACGGTGGTCCTATTGGTCCTGTGAGTAAATGTGGCTTTAAGTAAGTTAAGTGCTGACTTATGATAGAATGTCAACCCTTCTCTTCGTCGTCCTGGATTTTTCCCCCCTGGTGTCACTAGTACCACTGGTGATTATGGTTTACCTGCTGCTGCTCACTACAGAAATGGAAATGTACCTGGGGGAGGCCCCATGGGTCCTCCTCCTCCTATCAATTATGGTAACACAACTACCGCGGATACTGGTCTTGGTAATACCACGACGGAGTCAACCGTCACTACGCCATCTGCTCTTACGGAAGAGATTGTTACTCCGGCTGCCTCGCTGACTCACATCTCGGAGCCTGTCCACGTTTCTGTCACCGCGTCCCAACCAACACCTTCACATAATGCTTCCTTACAGAATCCGCCGATCGTGGCTAATTCAATGCCATCAACTCTCTACGCGATGGGTGCTGAACCAGATGATGAGTTAATGCGAGTTTTGGACAACGCACAAACGATTGCAGTTGCGCAAGGTGATCAGCAAAATGAAATGTCAAGGTATCTTCATGGTATGAGCGACCAGATTGCCGACGGAACCCTCGCGACCCAGAACCGACTGGCAGATATCCTTGATGATATCGCGGTTCTGCGTGAACAGATTAAGCCTAAGCATGTACACGCCCATGTTCTTCCTGATGGTACAGTAATGCTCGATAATGGCGATATCATAGATGGCATCCGCGGCGTTCCGGCTCCTACTCCACCCGGTTTACCGCCACCTCCGCCCCCTCCACCTTCGGCTACTCATGTAGAAGGCAGGATATTGTCTGATGGTACAGTTATGGTTGGTGGAAAGGTTGTCGACGGCATCAAAGGTGCTCCATCGGCTCCCACTCCAACTACACCTGCTGCCGCCCTGGAAGAGGACATTGCCAAAGAGGACGTTGTCAACATGGAGCAGGATAGAAGATTAGCGGAGCTACAGGAAAAAGGTAAGTCTGCCCGTCCATTTCTATTATGACTGAAACACTCTGACTAATGTGAAATACTCATAATGTCTTAGTTGAGGAATTAATGGCACGTACTGCACCGAAAGAGACTGTGATCTACGAGGAAGAAGAAATTCTCTCAATCAAGGCTGACACGAGTTCTCCCCCGGCCAATCTATCATCTATGGAAACTCCTGCGCACAGCATCGTGCCTACTCCTTTGGTTACCCCTGTTGTTAATCAAACTTCCAACCCTACTGTTAATGGCTCCCATGAGAGAACTGTAATACGAGAACGTGAAATCGTTCGCGAGGGTCCAGCTGGCAGACAAAAAGAAGTCATATTCGAGGAAGGAAGCCGAGACTCTGGTGGAGTGCCTGCTGGAACAATCGCCGGAAGTATTAACAATGCTGTGGCTGCAGATACTGCTGCGGATTCTGCTCCACGTGTGACTATAGCGGCGACTACGGCAGATGGTAGTGTGATTGCTTCTATGCCTACCGGAGCGGCCATCAGTTCTGTACCTTTTGGATCGCACATTGGTCCAACTCAACTTTCCACATTAGCACAGGGCACTCTAGGGGGGACAGCACCGATTCTTCCCGCAAGAATGCCGGATCCTCCATATGCCGGTGAGTCAACGCATATGAACTATGGCTATAGCTTCAAACTGATTTCTCTTCATACAGACTCTCATATTCATACACGCATCAACCCCAGGACAGGCAAACCCTTGACCATACCTCATGCCCTTTCTGCACAATCCATGTCCCCAATCCAGACTGTGCATGATTTTGGGGAACAGCCTTCACATCTCGTTCGAGAAGAACATGAAGAAGTAAGTTACACTTGGTAGCAACTGTGCACTAATGACTCAGATCATTTCACGTCCGAACGTTAATGGGCCTCCTATCGTCACTCATAATACCTCCCGGTCCTATACTCAGCGTCCCGCAGGTCCCATGCTTTCCGGCGATGGCTTTGTTGGTGAACCAAAAAGTGTAGCAGGCAGTGTAGCGTATTCCTCTGGTCATGGTCACTTGCCTGCTGGCGCGCCCTCGGCTGTCTTTGCCGATCCAGCACGTCCAGTAACTGGGATAAACACTCTTCCTGCATTTTCCGAGGACCGCCCGTCCACGGCCGCCCATATAGAGGACCATTATTCTGATCACGAAAATATCATGGCACAACCTCAACCAGCAATTCCTCATCAAAGTGCTATGCATGAGACTCGTACTGTCACTCCACCCCCGACTCCTGCCGATGCTAGGGGCACGTCACTCCAACATACTTCACAACCCTTGGCCCCTATTGGCAACTCAGCTCCTTCTGATGGGGCCCCATCTCACGCCTCTGGGGGGTTCCCTGCGAATTCTGCTGCCGGCCACGTTCCTTCTCAGGTCGGTATGCGTCCGGCTCCATCGTCTGCGGCCGATAGCCCTCATCTAGCCCATACCGTAAACAATGCCCCAAACGAAAAGAAACCTGCTGATGCTTGGGATACCAATCACCCTAGACCTGGGAACCCTACAGAATTGTCGAATTTGCCCATTACTGATACCGTTGCGAAGGATCATTCAACGTCGAATGGCGCACATGACTCCCACATCGACCCGGAAGGGGCACGTCTAACGGAATTAGATCCTCCCGTTCCTACGGCTGCTACCGACGGCTCTAAGAAGAGTGGTGTCCATTGGGACCCGAGGATACCCACAAAAGAAGTGCCGCTACTTCAAGATCGAAGTCTCGAGTGAGTACCGCAATCTCTATTTCGCGTCATGTGCTAAACTTCGGTGTAGACTGTCTTCAGATAATTCTCCACGTGCAACAGATTTTGCGAATGTTCCTTCAGGATCTAACGCAAGCCCTTCGGGTGGCGCTGCTGATAAGGCTCCTGCCTTCCTTGGTGATGCAGGCGCTTCAAGCGCACATGCTGCCCAACCGGGCCCAGATCAGACACCGGGGCTACATAGGGCACATCCGTCTGGTATCCTTCGCAGACACAAATCGAAGGAAAGCGTCAGACCTTCGCGTGACCCTAAATCCGTCGATCATCCCCCGACTATGGCAGAACTGGCAGAAGAGGGCAGAGATCTTACGGCGCAGTCCGGAGGTCAGACAATTCATGTACCCACTCATCCCACTTCTGCTTCACCCAACAAGCTTAAAAAAACCATATCGTCTTTCACGGAAGGTAACATGGCAGACCCTCAAATTGTTGCCAACAATGTTCCAAGCGAAAGCGCCTTAACATCTCAAGCAGCATCTCGGGCTCCTTCTGTACATTCTGCAATGCCTCCACATGAATCTTTACAGGCTTCCACTCATCAACCCGCGGTTCTTGAAGAGGTATTACTTCCCGATGGAAGGACCGCTTACATCGAGAGGAATACCCCTTCTACGGCCGGCGCCTCTGCTGCACCCCTGCCTTTTGGAGCCCTATCCGTGAGGAGCCTTGCCCCGGCTTCCGACCATCCAGATTCTCCAAGCTTGTCGCCTCCGCCACCTGGTGCTCGCCCTCCTAGTACCCTCAAAAAGATTTCTTCTCCTAGCACAAGTGATGAGACTGAACATACAAACGTTTCAGTCGCTCCCAAGTCGCTTACTGATGGAGCTACAAGCCGTGCCCCAGCTGAGTCTGAACTAGGCAAGGGTCATTGCAGCGTTTGCTGTCCACATGGGGCCCGTTTGCCTACAGGTATTCCTATAGAAGCTTGTGCTCATCAGAATGGTGCTTTGGGCGAAGCCGTTCCTGGCACATCTAATAAACCTGCAGCGCCCTCTGGACCTCGCTCTCAAAAGTCTATCGATAGGTTTAATAGGTCCCCATCTATTCATGGGATTCCGACACCGGAAGGCTCTATTATTGGGGAGGAAGAATTACCTTTGGAGGAAGGGGCGATCCCGGCCGAAGGCTCTACACGATCTGGTCCTATGGTGCCCTCTAATAAATTGACAAAAGGACGAAAACCGCCCAGTTTGACGCCAGAGGAAGCCATGGAAGACGCGAGGAAACTTGCAGGTTTGTCATCCTTCAGGTGCCAAAATTCTGCCAGTTACTGACGCTCTGTAGTGAAACAAAAGGCTGCTGCTGAACAAGCCGTCTCCGAGAAGGCTGAACGGGAGGCGAAAGCTGCTGAAAAAGAGGCCAAAAGGCAGCTGGCAGACGAAAGACATCGTCAGAATATGGAGGCTTTGGCCAACTTGCAAAAAATTCTGGTAAGCGTCATTTCTAACAAACGTCATCTCCTCTAAGTTCGGAATAGGACGCCCTCGCAGAGGAACATCAAGCGGAGAAGGCAACGGAAGGAGAGAAGTCTAAGGAACAGGAGAAACGAAGAGGGGACAAAGCAGCGAGAGACAAGAAGATAACCGAAGCTCTGGATAAGCTAGTTGCCGAGAGGGACGAAGCCAAGAAGAAGGCAGCAGCGGATGATAAGAAGCCCGGTGAGTAACAGAAATGTTACGAAATGTATGCCTCTGATCTTTCAAGCAGGGACCCAAGCTATTCTGGATGCTCTCAAGACCGCTGGGGACGGGCAAGCAGCTTTCCTGAAGAAGCTTGCCGCCGATATCATGGAGCAGAACTCCAATCAACATCAGCTCACTCAGCAAGCTGCTCAGGCATCTGCTCGAGAACAGGTCGGCTTCAACTTAGCCGGATACCTTGACGACTTCTCCAAGGCTCTTTCTGTCAGTATTTTGGAGCTTCATAGTATTGACTGTCGCGCTGATGTAGCCTTAAGGGCGAGGTCCGTGTCTTGCTTAAAGAAGTAGGAGATCTGCGAGAATCTAGGCGAGCTTTGTACATGTGAGTCTCCAGCGCCTTTATTGCTGTGCGTGCTTTCTAATATATGACTTTCAAGGGAGCTTGCCGAACTTCTTCTTATGAAAGGACGTCAATCTGCAGGGTAAGTGTTCATGCTTGATGATGCTATGGATAAACTAACCGACTCTGCAGGGACCTGATGGCCATCTTGCCCTACCCTGTGAATCCGCCTAAAAACCCAGTAGCTGAGAAGAAGGTAAGAATGATTCCAAAGCTGCTTCTTCGAGGCTAATGGACCGTGCGTTACAGGAGGAAAAGAAGCCCCCTGCGCAACCTAAACCTCCCGCTGGAGTTCCCGCTTGGGCTGGTTGGGCCCCTCCCTTGCCCCCTATGGTCGGTACCCGGCCTCTTCCTCAACCTGGAGCCATTAACATGGGTGGTGGTGCTGTCCCAGCACCGCCTCCCCCGACTGGAGTAAGTGTAAGAGCATTATAGAAAGACTGTTTGCTAACGAATGTTCAGGGCCGACCGCTACCCCAAGTGTAAATGAAGATTTCGCAGCTGATTCCTGTATAATAGAATTGTGAATCTTATTATCATCTCTTTTTGCATGTGCTTTTGCCGCGCACTCTTTTATTTAATTACACATATAAAAATATATTTTTAGCGTGTTTAGATTTGTTTGTTGGGTTATATTCTTTTCACGAATTACGAAATGCATAATAAAATTATACGCGGACATCGAAGATAAGTAATCACGTGACTTACGGTTACTTCCGAAATACTCTCTTACCACTGTTGTAGAAGACAAATTTCTAGAAGCTGTTGTTAGATTCAACAATTGTAGCCTCTTCTGCAAACATCAACTTTCAAAGGTCATGTTGAGACCCAGCATAGTCAGAAAGGTAGCCAGGATCAGGCATGCCAGACTTGCTTGCCAAAATTTACACACGTAAGTTGGCCAATGCTCATTACTCCATCCAGCTGATGTTTGAGCAGACAAGATACATATCCTCCTTCCTTCCATTCCTTGTCGGAGAAGAGTACCACGCAAACCTCATCTGAAAGAAATTTCCCTCTCTATAAACCCCAGAAGCATGCCCAAGAAATACCTCTAACTGCAGACACTCTTGCAGCTCTTCCTTCCGAACAAGCTCTCTCCCGACAACTCAAACGGCGTGTCACCCAAAAAGCAGTCGAAAATCTTCCGGAATTCACCGAGGATGAGTTGAGGGATTTCTACGCAGCCTTGGTTAAATCCGGATCCAAGGACAATGGCGGGATATATCAAGCGCTGGAAGCGCCTTCAGAGACAAAGAAAATCCCTATGCCGAAAAAAGAGAGGGAAGAAATCTTAACGGGCATGGCGGGAAGGCTGGTTGGGGAGGGGGGGCTTGCCCTGCCAAACGGTTCTACGCGATATGGTAAATTTTTGGAGCTTGTTGTAAATGAAAACCAGTCTTCCGATGCTCCTTACGCCATTCTTGATGTCTTGTCCCAAGCAGCCATATTGAGTGGTCCGAGTGAGACAAGCAAAGGGAAGGCAATGGAAGGTCAACTGCCCCTTAGAAGCCTTGAAGTACCTTTGGGATTGGTCACGTCCAAAGAATGGGATGCTCTTTTCCAGGAATTTGTAAGCCTTTTCTGGATCAAATATGATATACCTGCTCACTATTCGTAGATACGGAAAGGAGATGCTGCAGCTGCCGAGTCTCTTTTGGACATTATGGATGTAAGCGACATTGAGATATGTGAGAGTAACCCACACTGACAGTCATTGGGTAGGCCCATGGTGTCCCAGTCGGTATCGAACGTATAAACAGCGTCATACATGTCTATGCTCTTCAAGGTCGTTCTGAAGATGTGGCTCGTTTAACCTTGGATGTCACTGCAAGTAAGTTATATCTTTTCCGTCTCGATCATCACCATAATCTTATAATGCGACATAGTGGGCGAAACTGTCTCGTCAGATCAGCAAGATGATTATATTCTGTCTATCCTCCGGCAAACACCATCTAATCCCGGTCCGGCGATTGCCCGCCTCCGTCAAGCTGAAATAGCTGGCACTCCTTTCCCCCAATCGTCCTATCAAGTCGTCATCTCACATCTCACTTCACCGTCTTCCATCGTCCAACCAAACTCTCATACTCGGGCAGTTGCTTGGGACTTGTTTGCCCATATGCGTCTAACTGCGCATCCTACTCCGACGCGGGAGCTGTATACGACAATGATCAAGTCATGTGGTGAAGCCAGTCAGCCTGAACCCGAGCGAGCGAGGGATCTGTGGATTGAAATGACAGAGCAGGAGAAAATTGAGCCTAGCACGGAAGCTTATAACGCGATCATCAAATCTCTAGGAAGTACGAAGAAGGACTACCTCGAAGCATTTGACTTGCTTCGGCAGATGCTGGTCAAGCACAATGACGCAGTATTCGTCCCTTTTGAAGAAGAAGACGGTATCCCAAGGTTCAGCGAGTATGTCCCAACGCTAGAAACGTTTGCGTCGGTGCTTGAAGGGACGAAGCGGGCAGGAGACGTCAATCGAGCCAGATGGGTCTTATCAGAGGTCATTAAACTATCAAGAGCCGGCCAGGCCCTGAACGTGCCAAAGTGGAAGGAAGGGCCTAGTGGTGATTTGATGGCGGCTGTATTCATGACTTATGCAGCTTGGAATCCAGTGCTGCGCAAGAGAGAGGTCAAAATGAAGCAAGCTTCGGAGAAGCCATATGGAGCAGCGTCCGAAACGGTGGTCGTCGAGAAGGAAGAGCATAGGCTTTCGAAGGGCGAAGAGTTCCTCAACGTGGATGTTCTGCAAGACGTGGTTGAGCCTTCTGCCGGCTCTTCGTCGATTGAGTATACTCTTGAAGAACCGCCTGTCAATGATTTTTTCACCCCGCTGTCAAGCGCTGACGCGATCCGCGAGTGCACGAGTCTTTTCCACCGCATCCTCTCCGATATCCAGTCTTCTTCCTCCACCTCTGATTTCCTACCTTTTCGCCACGTATATATTACGCCAAAGCTCATCAATTCGTATATCTCTGTGTACAATGCTCATGGCCCGTCCCTGTCATCTGTGAAAGATGTGTACGATACCGTGTGGGAAGAAGCGTCGAGCGTCACTGGTCGTTCCGTCAGACCCAACGCCTGGACTTTTATCCCTCTGCTCGAGAAATGTGCTTCAGGATCTCGAGGGGGTATATACCCGGCCGACCGATCCCTAGCTCTCTCCTGGGGACGTGCCCTGTGGTCGTCATACCTCGCATTCTTCAAATCCGCTTCTTCTGAACTCGCTTCGATCCCATCCTCTGAACACCTCACTATCCAGCGTCGCAAGTACCTCTTCGGTTTAGGCGACAGGCAGACTGAAAAAATGTGGAAGGCTGTTATCAAACTCGAGGCTTTGCACGGCGACGTTGATGAAGCAATGAGGTTGCTTGAGGAATTCCATGCGACGTATAAGCCCAGTGCTATCACACAATTGTACGCACCGTTGCCGGAAGTGGGCCTGCAGCTGAAAATGTTCACACCGGCCATGACGCCCGAGGCAGATGTACCTCCTCTCTTGTTGTTTGATGATATCAAGCCTCTGCATCAGCGGTTAGTGAGGGAAGCAAGGGCCAAGGATATTAAAAAGGTCAAGTGGATAGCGGCGGGTTACGAAAAGTCGTTGAAGACGAGGAAGGGATGGAGGATGAAGGGTGTGGGACAACAGAGAGAAAAGTCGAGGGCAAAAGATTTAGAACGGCTTCTCGCCCAGCAAGGCGAGATGGAGAGGCTCGAGTGAGGGAAAAGACAAGCTGAATACCCTTATTTGTATATACCCTGCACAAGAATAACCTTGGAAAGGCAAAATGCAACAAACTGCTCATCATACGCAAAACGTGATACATACAGTACATGTCTCTATACCTCTATGGTATCAAGATTTTAAAAATAAAAATGAATGATGGGCGACGAATGTGTATGTATAAAAGTCCGTCCCTCGAAGAACCAGCCAACAACGGTAGTGGTGATGGATCGACCAGCGATCATCTGTCGTTCCTCATGTCTTTTTCTTCTTCATCTGCTCGTCCCGATCACTGGCATAGCCCCTTTCCTCCTCTTCATCCATACCATCTTCACCTTTGCCCGAGACGTGACGTGAGCCGTCGACCCAGATGGACTCGTGAAGCCTTTCACCTTTCCCCTCGCGTTTTGCACGACACCACATACCGACGCTGGGGTCGGTGATGAATTTCCAAGTGACATACGGCCACGAAGCATGAGAAGGAAGGGGGTCGTAGAATTCATGAGCAATTCGATGAAGTTCGGGTAGACGGGTCCATGGGACGGAAGGGAAATCGTGGTGTTCGTTATGGTATCCCACCTGTGTATGTAATGTGTAAGCACAAGCGGGCTACTGAACTGATTTCTGGGGATATCAAACGTACATTGTAACACAGGATATTGAGCCACCCATAGTAGCTGGTAGTCTCCTGCGACAGTCCCTTGATCAAGTCATCACCTAACAAGTTTTCTCCGACGGGCAAATGGCCCTCCATCAGGTAATGCTCGGCGATGAAATGGGCGGCGCACGGGTGAAGTGAGCCGGCGAAAAAGGAGGACAGCACGAGGTAGAGCCAAGGGCGGATTCCGAAGAAATGGTACCAGAGGAGGTGGAAGCCAATAACACCGACGAGGTTGTAAAAGTGCCACCTGGTAAAGGTCTGGGCACGAATAAAACCGGGACGGATGGCGTAGAACAAGAGTTGGAAGGTGGCGAAAAAGGTTTTGCCGGCGACATTGTTGAGCACCAAAGCCTCGAATCGGCTTGGAAGATCGGTATCGATACCATCCTCGCCCAAAAATTTGTGATGCTCGATGTGGTAGCCTTTGAACGCCATGGCATAAGGGATACCGATTGAAAGATTGGCGATGATGGCAAGGCACTTGTTGGCCTTGATAGATTTCAATGCGAGGTTGTGGGTGATTTCGTGAATGGCGAGAAAGATGTTTTGGTTGGCTGTGCCTCCGACGACGTAGGCGGTAAGGAGCACGGGGAGGGAGAGGGTATGGTGAGACTTGAGATAGAGAGAGAGCGACAGTTGCAGGCCGAGGACGGCAAAGACAAGAGGGAGCGTGGCGGGAGTGGGACCCATGAGCTTTCGGACCTGTTTTTGACGGATAAAGATTAGCCATGGACAGTCTTGCAGCTGGCTGCGACGAGGACTTACTTCTGGGTGGGCTTTCAGTATAGCAATACGCCTGGACCTATGGGGTTCTTCTGTAGTCATCCAGAGAAAGTCTGGGTACGGGTCGACGAAAGGCTCTTCGCTGGCATGGGTGTGCGAGTTGGTCTCGTCGGACGAGTCGTGTTCCCTGTCTGAGGGGTCGGCGGAGCTGAGGGCGGGGGAGGGCGGTGCGTGGCGGGAGCGGGGTGTCGCGTGGGGGGGGACCTCTGGGAAGACGACGGGGTCCATGGTGGGATGGGCGTGGAGGAAGAGTGGAAAGAAGAGATGGAGAAGAGAAGTTGCGATGGATAATTTCGCGACGCCGTCTTCTTCGCTCTCTCCGTCCCCAGCCACAGCCCGCTCGATGGCGTCGCCCAGCTTCGTGCAGGAGCATGTCCCGTCGCTCGCTGCGCCGCTCGCCCGGCCGCACGTCACCCTCACCTGGGCCCAGTCCCTCGACAGCAAGATCGCCGGCGTCGCCGGGAAACGGGTCGTCCTCAGCGGCCCCGAAAGCATGCTCATGACACACCAGTCAGTCCTCCGCCGCACGCCGTCCACTCGCTGACACCGCCCAGCCTCAGAGCCATCCACGACGCCATCCTCGTCGGCGTGCACACCCTCGTCCTCGACGACCCCCGCCTCCAAAGTATACACCGTCTCTGGCCCTTGCAGCAAGCACTGACTCCTCGTTAGCCAACCTCCTCCCGCCCTCCCACGCCTCGCCCCCGCCCCAGCCGCTCATCCTCGACCCGTCCCTCCGCTTCCCACTCACTTCGCGCATCCTGAACGAGTGGAACACGAAACCGGCCTTGCGTGGACGGACGCTGAAGCAGCCGTGGATCCTCTGTGGCCCAGACGTCTCCAGCGACAGAATCCACGAGGTCGAACAGGCCGGTGCGAGGGTTGTGCCCGTCCCGCTCGATCCTAATGGTGCGTTCAATGCAAAGAGGTCTTGATATCAAACAGGTCTCTCCGTGATTACCATGACTGACCGTGTCCGACGATTAACACCAGGTCGCATCCCTCCGTCGTCCCTTCCTTCCATCTTGACCTCTCTCGGCCTCAGATCCGTCATGGTCGAAGGCGGCTCACGCGTTCTTTCCAGCTTTCTCCATACCCTCAAAAGAGACGATGGCAGTAAGCTTGTGGACAGCGTCGTGGTCACTGTCGCCCCGACGTTTATCGGTCAAGGCGTCGGTGTCGTTCCAGAGGCAGGTTCTCAGCTGTACAACCCGTTGTGTAATCTTTCTAACCTTTTTGTATTAGGGCGAAGACAAGGGCCTGCCAGGGCTCCAAACTGTACACACGGAGACGATGGGCAAGGACACTGTCATGGTCTGTACAGTCGACGTCGAATAATCCTCCCTTGAGATCTCGTGTGAATGATATCGCTCAGAAACCACAGTATTATGTATACATTATTGGCATATGTAACAAGCTACCAAAACCACACCAAAGCATACAAGCTACCGGGCCAAGAATAGGAAAGAGCGTCTCTCTCTCTCTACAGGTCATAAACATCGTCAAACGTCTTGACATGACACATAATGTCCTTTTTTGGTACCTTTCCCCATCTGTTTTCCCAAACAGCAGCAATCCACAAAATCCTTCATGTCTCAAAACTCCCAAGCACCCTCCGCCTACCCTATAGCCACTCCATGCACCGGCACATAATCCGAATCAATCTCACCAGGCTTCATGTTTTCCAACAGCTGCTGCATGAATTTGCTCTCAAAGCTCGAATTGGTAAACACCGTGACCAGCGAGTCGGCAGTGGTTCGCAGAATATTGGGCGCCAGCACCAGCGCTTTTCATTTCCGCCTGTCAGCTTTTGCTCTTTTCCCTGAACAAGAAGAATGTAAAACGTACCGAGGTTCATTGGACCCATTTTTGTCTTTTCCACGACCGTTTCCTGTATAAACATTTGCACAAAGCTGACTACGAATACCAGCACCCTCCGGTTATAGACTGGCAGCTTTTGAACAATCTCGACCACTTGTCGATAATCCTTTGATGCGATGAGGGCATCATTGTACAGTGCTGTCGGGATCAGAGGTTCTTCAAGCTCTCGTAGCCAGAGTTTGAAAAGGGAAGCTACCACATGAGGGTCACCGATACCTTTCTACTCTCGATGACAATCATTATCAGCAATCACTTTTATTTCTCTTGAAAAGGTAAACTTGCCAGCTGGTAGTGACCTCGATCCATCCGGCTTTTCAGCTCTGCCACACTATCTCCATCACCCGGAACCCTGAATATCCCTTCACTCCTTGTCCCGCCCAGTGCCAATATGCCATCGGCAAGAAAAGGCAGGATGACAGGCACTTTTAGTTGTGGGTATGATGTCTTTTGAAGATCCATGATTCGGACGAGGGATTCGCCGTATACCGACGGATAGAATGCTGCATCAGATGCGTGCTCAATCTCGCCAACAGTAAGCGGTTTTGCCCGACGACCTATAGTGGAGAATGTTTCGATTTTCGTCATGCAATCTATTTGCCATTTGTCGTCAGTTATTGAATTCAAAAGAGGTTGAAAAGCTCTGCGACTTGCACTTTGCCATGACCCCAATCCCATCCGACTGATCATTCAAATGCTTTTCCAAAAAGTTCTTTACAAACGTCTCGAAATTCTTGCTAGGCCCAAAAGAATTGACAAACACGCAAAACAATTGGAACCCGAGCACCACAGAGTCACTACATGGCTTTTTCATCAGCGTTGCTCTCTTCCGCTCCCCCCCCCCCGGATAATGGAATCAACTTACTGGTCGGGGTTTTTGGTAAGCTGTTTGATGACCTGAGAATAAACCTCATCCCTCATCTCTCCCTGTGCCACACACACCTGGATCACCCATCGAATCTCTTCAAGCACCACCATTCGCTCGCCTCGGGATCCACCCCCATCCACAGTCCCACCGCCGCCAGCAAAGCCTTTAGGTATATCATCCTCCTTTCGCTTTCCCTTGAGAGACAACTCGGCCAGCAGGGCTGAAGAGCCGGCATGTGAGGGTTTCGCACCTTCCACAGGGCGATCCCGTTCTCCCATCACATGTTGAATGACTTTGAAGCACGTCACTGCATCCTTTGAGAGCTGTTTGGACAGGATCAACAGCGGGGCAGTGGTAGGCTGTCGCTGCCATTCCATGATGCGTGATACGGGTACTTTGGTGCGAAACATGCCTGTACGCCGGATGGCAAAGTATTTTCGGGAAAAATCATCTGCTTGGAAAGCTTGGATCTGGGTGCTGATATCAGGTGGAAGCAGAGGATGGAGACTTTGGCGAATGACATTTTAATTAGTTTCAAATTGGGAAAGGGGAAAAGGAGGCGCTTACCCTGTGCTGAGGCGTCTTGTCTCGACCGACGCTGGTTGTTCGACAAAGATCGGTTCAAGCGGCATGTCCTTGGGTAAAGCGCTAGTTGAAGCTGCCAGCATCGTCTCTCTCTGCCTTGTTGGTGACGGCTGTGTAAGCTCATCTGCCGGGCACCTTGTCAGCTCTACCCTTTTTTGTCATACACTTTTAACATACTTTGAGTATGTGAAATCCCCAACCTCTCTACAGATATACTCTTCTTCATGTTGGCTTTACTCTTCTTATCCTTTTTTTCCAAAGCTTTGGTCCTTCTTTTATCCCACCATCCACCATCAGATGTTCCTGAATTATCACTTTTATCAGCTTCGCTCCCCGTTCTCTCCTCAACCACAGATAACGGGTTTACAAGACTTGACAGGTTGGGGGCAGTCAACGAGGTTGGCATCGATTTCCGTTTGGTGGGCGACGCGCTTGGCGATGGGGGAGAAAGGGGAGAATTGGCAAGACGGTTGAAAACGGATGCTGCGAAGAGTCCACGGGAGGGTGTACCGACGTCTGAAGTATGGACTGCAGTCACACTGGGGCTGCCCACCGATACAGATGGTGAGTAGAGGGGGACAGGAATGGTAGGTTTAGGCTGGCTTTTGCTAGCGGTGGCTGCTGGCTGGGTAGTATAAGACCGCTCGCGCGAAGGCGTTGAAGGGCTGTGGATACGGGTATTCGGGAGGGAGGGTTTGTGTACAGGCGATCGTGCGGGCAGAGCGTTACGCTGAACAAGGACGGACATTAGATTGATATGGACGCATAAGCATGGAGAGACATGCCTGAATCAAACCGAGGGGGATGACAAAGGCATTGCCGCGAGGTCTTGTCCACTGTGTCTTTCCAGTCAGAGTATCTGGTTGAGTGAACAGGTGTGGGTGTTAAAACATGCCCGCGGTCAGCGTCGTTTTTTCCTCACCATCGACCGATGGAGACGCACTGTAGTAATACGACCTGTTGTTGCGGGTCGAGTCTGCTAGTTCCCACCATTCACCGTCTGGTGATCTCGGGACGCTGCGGCATACAGTGTCAGGCGCCGCGGATGACCACGCAGCGGGGATGCGACTCACACAAACGCTCCGACCGGTGGATCCCAGCTGCACTGTCCGGATGCAGGGCAGGCGAAGAATACATGCTGCGTCTATGCAACGAGCTGCTGTCAGCGCCGGGCGTCACGGTGTCCGGCGCCACGGAACTCACCAGGGGGTCCGCCAAGGTGACCCAGAACTGCAGGCTCCATCCCAGCGCGGGGTCTTCGCACGTCGCCAACGCGTCTTCCACAGCGGGTGCTGCGCAGCTGCGAGTGCCAGACGCCCTCGACGGCGGCCGGAGAGTCATGGGCGGGCCGCTTAGCGCGGGCGCACGCAAGAAGGAGGCCATGTTTTGTCTCGCCGACTCTCGCGGGACCAAACTAGCCGGAAACAGCCAGGCACCCGTGCCTAGGCGCGGCATCGCTCGCGTGGCGCGTCTCGCTCAAATTATTGCACTGCCCTCTTCCTTCCTCCTTCCTTCCTCCATCCTTCCTTCCTTCCTCCATCCTTCCTTCCTCCATCCTTCCTTCCTCTTCCTTCCTTCCTCCCACCCCGCTCCATCCCTTCGCCACCGCTTGTTCGCCACCCGCCATGCCCTCTAGACCCCCCAACAAACCACTCTACACCCCGCGACCACCTCCAGGCATCAGAAGGAAACTCTGGGAATGGTCGTGAGTCCTGCCGTCCCCGTCCCCGTCCCCGTCCCCGCCGCGTGCTGACTCCGATCCCTTGACCTGCAGCACTAAATTCGAGTGCACCTTTGCACTCTCCATGATGCAGCCGTGGGAAAAGGCGGTCATCTGTAAGCCTCTACCATCACTTTTTCACGGCTCGTTACTCACAACCCATCCACGCCACAGGGTCGACCTTGACAATCATCACCCTCCTCTTCTGGTTCTCCGTTTACACCTACCTCCCCGCCCACCTCGCCTACCTCTCGCGACGATACGCGTACTATGTTTATGGCGACGAAGCCGCCCACCTCGACTACTTTGTCCCTAGAGTCGGCGAGTGGGTTGGAGGCCATGTCGTGAGGGGCATCGGTGAAGTACGAAAAGGCATGGGTCTCGCCGCTGGAGGCAGGGTCGAACTGTAGACTGGAAGCCAACTGTTCGTGGCTCGCAATGTTCTGCAGGGTGAATCGCGGTCTGTGAATCGTTAGGTCTGCTAGTCCGTCTGGGAATTTTTTGGATATAGTGTTCCTTCATTGTATGTTCCGTATGTCACACGCCTAATGTATTCACATTCTCTTGTACGGATATCTTTTGCTGCTGACGATAACTATACATGCGCTCGTGGACATACTACCCTTAATCGTACCAGACTTTGTTTACAGTTTGGACTGCCCGGCAACAGGTGCTGCAGGTTGCGTCTTGCTGGGCTGGCTGATCCTAGCATCAATCCACTCGGAAACGATCTTTGCGAGGTCGCTCGGTGTCGGTTCCGTTTCGTTGTGCACTTCGTGGTACATGCCCTAACATACCTTTTCGTCAGCCCTCGTTGTACCACTGACGCAAAGAAAACCCCAACCTCGAACACTTTGATGGTCTTATCCCCTGCTTTGACCCCTTGCACAAACCGCTTGGTCGCTCGTACATCACAGATATTATCCTCGCCACCGTGGTAGCATAGCAATGGCAGGGCAGGAGGCCACCTATCCCAAGCGTCCTGGCTGTCAAGCCATTCGCCGCCATTCAGCATGTCGGCAACACCGCGAAGCGACCCGACTTGTTCGCAAAAAGGATCCGACTTGGCCGACTCGTTGGGTCCAGCGTCGTGCGACAGATGCTACCATGGTGTCCTCGTCAGCCACTATCCAGCCTCTCGCACGTTTTATCGACACACGTTGTAGTCCATCGGAGTGGGGATCAAGAACGAGCCCAGGCCAACGTTGGCTGCAAAAGATCCCGCCTTGATCTGTCTACATGTCAGCCAATCCAATCTTCTCAACTGACAAGTCATTCCAAACACCCACTTGGTATCCCGGCGCAGGGTTGCTAAGCCTAATGAGCGGTCCACCTGCAATCACCCCCGACAGCATATCAATCGTCTCTTTCGACGGCGGCGGAGTCGGGCGCATAGGAAAAGCAAGTGCTTGTCCACCTCCCTGATTCCCTCCTCCTTTATCAGCATCCATAACCACCGCAATCCCCACATCCCTCTGAATTACTCACCATACTGAAACCCCATAAAAACAGGGGTTTCCCCCCAGCCCTCACGTTCTCCCCCTTCAAAAACCATTCCATGTCTCCAAACACTTTACCCCACCCACCCGTTCTCCGCTTCCCATTCTTTTCAACTTTCACCATTTTCCCCTCCGCTTTCCATTTTTTCACCTCGGGGCTGGACGATGATAGAGGCGCTTGCGATGTCCGACCGTGTCCTCGTTGGTCGTATGCGGTAATGTGAAGATTGGCCAAAGACGCAAGAAGGTTGAAAAATGCATCATACCGACCAATATGTTCAGAAAAGCCGTGAACAAAGAGAATATAGGCTTTGATCTCGCCGGTGCTTGGGGACCACTGTATAGAAAGGGCATAAGAGATCAGCTGTTTTTCTACCAAGGGAAAAAAGGTGGGCGATATCGGAAACAATATGCGCACGCGTTTGGTGTAGAACGGAGTACCCTCCGGCCCAAGGACCCATTCTTCTGTAACCACTGACTGCGCCATGTCTTGAACAAGTTGAGAGATAAAAATATTGCAGAACGCTCAGAGGAAATGGAAGAGAGGAACGAATGAAGGGATGAGAATAACAAGAAACACTGCAATCCAGAAAGCGCAAAGCGTAAAAGCGCTGCTGCCAAAATGACGTTTTTATTTTGCCGGCGATTGTCCCCCCTCGGCCATTCGCCGGTAGAAGAACACTGCACAAATGCATACTGAATGCCCCCATTTTGAGAATATCTACGATAGCGTATACTACATGCAGCTCTACTGCGCAACGTGCCAATCAAGCTTGTCCGCCCACTCCTTGTTCTTCAACGTCAACAACACCTCTGCAACGTCTTTGGCACCGTTTCCACTCAAACAGCTGATTTCATACCATAAATGTCAGTCGCGTCCAAACCACTGCAACTTTTTACAAGTGCAAAAGTGCAAATTGCAAAAAAGCACTCACATGACGATATCCTTATCCTTGGGCAAACTCTTGGCCAACTGCATACCGCCCCACAAACCATGACTGCTCTCCAAAGCGGGAATAATACCCTCCAATTCGGTACACATCTTGAACGCCTTGAGACACTGCAAATCGTCCGCCACGACATATTCCGCTCGACCGCTATACTTGAGGTGAGAGTGTTCGGGACCGACAGAGTTGTAGTCGAGACCGGCAGAGATGGAGTGCGTGGGGGTGAGCTGGCCTTCCTTTGATTGGATAATGTAAGAAGCGGCGCCGTGGACGACACCCATGACACCCTTGGTCAGCGTAGCAGAGTGTGCCTCGGTGTCAATACCTAGAGAGATTGTTAGCAGAGTAACATATATAAAGATAAAAGAACAACTTGCCATGACCACCAGCTTCGACACCGACCAGTCTTACACTCGGATCCTCGATAAAGTCGTAAAAAGTACCGATCGCATTAGAGCCACCACCGACACAGGCAACGACAGCATCAGGCAACTTGCCCATCTTTTCGTGCATCTGAGACTTGATCTCTCGACCGATAACCCTCTGGAAGTCACGGACGATGGTGGGGAACGGGTGGGGACCGATAGCGGAGCCGATAAGATAATGAGTAGAGTCCAATCGAGTGACCCAATCTCTCATAGCCTCGTTGACAGCGTCCTTCAAGGTCTGGGAACCGGCGGTAACGGGGATAACTCGACCACCAAGCATCTTGATCCTGAAGACGTTCAGCTCTTGCCTCCTCACATCCTCAGCACCCATGAAAATGTCACACTCCATGCCAAACTTGGCGCAGACGGTGGCGGTAGCGACACCGTGCTGACCGGCACCCGTCTCGGCGATAATTCTTCGCTTACCCAATCGCTTGGCGAGGAGAATTTGGCCAACGGCATTGTTAATCTTGTGAGAACCAGTATGGTTGAGATCTTCCCTCTTGAGCCAGATCCTCGCACCGCCCATCTCCTCGGTCAACCTCTCGGCAAGGTAAAGTTCACTAGGTCGGTTGATGTACCCAAACATATCCTCAAACTCTTTCCAGAACGCAGGATCCTCCTTGGCCTCGGCATACGCAGCTTCAAGCTCGTTCAAACAGTCGACAAGGGATTCGGCGACATAGGCGCCACCGAAAAGACCGAATCGAGAAGGGAGTTTACCGGCGGCGGTGACCTTGACTTGAGACTCGCCGAGAGGTGAGCCAGAGGGAATGGGGAGGGGGGGAGAGACGTCACCTCCATTGGCAGGAGGCGGGGCAGCAGCATTCTTTCGGCCAAGAGGGGGAGGGTTCTGGCCCTTGAGTGTGATTTCTCGGCAATAGTCTTCGACGACCTTGGGTGCAAGACCGTCGTCGGCGTGCTCAAAGATGAGCTTGATGATTTTGGATCCAACGACAACAGCATCCGCACCGGAAGATGTGACATAGTCAAAGTGGGTACGGTTGTCGATACCAAAACCGACAGCGAGGGGGATCGTGGTGAACGTCTGGATACGCTTGACAAGTTCGGGGAGGGAGGCTGAGATGTTTTCGGAAGAAGAGGAACCGGTGACGCCCATCTACGAGAAAGAACAAAAGTCAGCTCAGTCTATCACGGTGTCGGGATCGAGCGTACCTTGGAGACGACATATATGAAAGAATCGGCGATAGAAGTCAAGAACTTGACTCGATCGATGCTCGTAGAAGGGGCGACGAGGGGAATGTACGACATGCCGGCCTTGGTACAAGTGTTTCTAAAGTCGACGGCTTCGGTGGGGGGCAAGTCGACGACGATGTAGCCGTTGGCACCGGCCTCTCGAGCGTCCTTGACAGCTCTTTCCTCGCCATAAGCGATGATGGGGTTGTAGTAGCCTGGGGTGAATGGCTGTTAGTTGGAAAAGACGACTATCAAGGCAGTTTTACGAACCCATGAACAAGACGGGAGCCTTGAGACCTTGGGCACGAGCCTGTCGGACGTACTCGATACAGTCAGAGTAGTGGACATTGTTTTCAATGGCAACCTGTGGGTTCGTCAGAGGCCGTTTTATAACACTATAAAGAAGACGTACGTTGTTGGCCTTTTGGATGACCGGACCGTCGGCGACTGGGTCACTGAATGGGACACCGAGTTCGATAATGTCAGCACCGCCTGCCTCTAGGGCGAGCATGAGAGGCACTGTGGCATCGCGGGTAGGGAAACCAGCTGTCAAAAAGGTGACAAAGGCGCTGAGGGGATGTCAGTAGGTGGGTGAGCGGGCGGTGTGGACGTACGCCTGGTCCTGCAGGGTGTCAGCGGCGAAAGTTGTATGAGGAGATGGAGCTTACCTGGGCCTTTTTGTCTGCGTATACTTGCTTGAGCTGCTCTGCCATTGTGCTGGATGTGGATGAGGAGAGACGAGATGGGATGGCGAGGATAAACTAAATCCGGCGGACAAGTCGAGTCGGAAAAGTGCGGCCATGTCCGATCTCGCATTTAACCAGCAGCAAATTTCCATCGCCCTCTTCTCTTCTCTTCTCCTCATCTTATTTTTACAATGGATGCCCCCTCGGCCCGGCTGCCGAGCCCCCAGCAGCCGTAGACAGCCGAGGGCAACGCAGCGCACTCCTAAGAACGACCGGGCGCTTCTTTGGCTCACCAGGAGTGCCGCCACGATGAGCAGGCGAGTCACAATGCCCCGTATATTCTCTACGCAGTACACCCTATGCATCTTTCTTGTCGCCGCTGCCGTGCCGTGCCGTGCCCACAGTCCACGCTCCAGTACAGACCATGACCCATGACGCCGTGACGTGACGCCGTACTCCGTCTCCCCGCGCGATCCGGCAGGTTCCATCGCCCATCTCTTCCCACTTTCCACTCCCTCCTCCTCCCCAGCCCCCATGTCCGCATTCCTCAACAAGCTGCGCCACCCATCCGCCTCGGCAGACTCTCGCACGCGCCGCTCCCCCTCCAGCTCTACCCTCGCAGACAACGACGCGCCCCCGGCGTCCCAGCAAGCACCCTCCCCGTCCCCCCAGAGAACAACAGGCGCATCCGGCAGTCTCTTCATCGAAAACTTTGACCAGTCTCCCCAGCCAGCCGAGCCGAGCGGGTCTCCGCAGCTGCCCGTCGCAGAGCCATCCTCTCCTCGCCCAAAACGCCATCCAAGCCCGATGCCCGAGCCGCGCACCACGCCCAGCAGACCTGCACCACTCCAGGTGGCAGACTCTGGCCCCCGTCCGGCGGGCACGCCCAAGCTGACGCTCACGCAGGAAGGCTCCAACTCTCCCCGCAGCGTGAGCGACCACTCGCCCATCGACGACCGCGCCCGCCCGCCAAGCCAGCCTCGGAACCCTGTCGGTCTCGGGCTTGGGAAGCCGAATGAGGACGTAAGTATTCACACAGTTCAGATTCCCTATTCCCATCTGCCTCTGTACCACCCCATCCGCTATCATCATTATAATGCTGGACAATGATCTGACCTCCATACAGGAAGACGGCCACTGGGATGGCCCCCCAAACAATCACCACACCTCGCCCCCCTCCGCGGCCCAGCGCGCTATATCGCTTGCGCAAGATGGCCGTGATCGGCCGAGTTCTCTCGCATCTTCCCACCACGATCCATCCGTCCATGGCCAACCCCGCTCTCGCAGCGGATCCCTTGTCTCCCGCGTGACATCGCGCATCGGTCCAGCCTCCCCCAATAGCTTGACGCCCGTCGACAGCATCGGCAAATCCAGCAAGAAATCAAAGAGGCGTAGCAGGAGACGGTCAATCAACTCGCAAATGTCGGGCCATTCCTCCGTCGTTGCAGCCCTTGCAAAAGGCGGACTGCATATCGCTTCCGCAACAGGCGATGAAGCCATGATCAAGGCGGCCAAGACGCGCAAGGTCAGCTCAGGAATGAAGCGCAGTCCCTACCTGACACGTGGAGGCAGGGACATGGACGATGATGATGACGATGAAGAGTCTGACGTTGACGATCTCGAATTTGACGATGAAGAGGATGATGACAGCGACTTGGCCGAGGACTTGTCCGTGCTGGGTTATGCAGTTGCTAGCAACAGACGAAACGCTGATTTCCACGCCCTCTTCCCGAGTGTGGACGAAGGCGACTACCTCATAGATGGTGAGTTTATAAAGCTTGCTAATTAGATGCTAACAGCTCTCGCTCAGACTATGGATGTGCCCTTTCAAAAGATATCTTGGTGCAAGGCCGACTTTACGTGTCTGAAAACTACCTCTGCTTCCATGCCAACATTTTTGGCTGGACAACAGACGCAAGTCATCCTTTCCCCTTCTTCTCATCCAATCCCTTGCTAAAACTCTCTATAGGTGGTCATACCCTTTGTCGAAATCAAAAGTATTGAAAAGAAAATGACCGCTCTAGTGATCCCGAACGCCATCGGTGTCTCCACCGCCAATGCTCGGTACACCTTTGCATCTTTCATCTCCCGTGACACTGTCTACGACGTCATGATGAACATCTGGCGCTTGTGTAATCCCAACGCCGTCATGTCTGCACTTTCTCTCTCCGCTACTCCTTCGCGCCCTGGATCCATCTCGGGCGAGCCAGCGTCGACTATCGCAACTGCAACTCCTGGCGGACAAGGCGAAATCGGCGGCGGACCGGTTGGCGTTCCAGGAGACCATAAACCAACACAATGCGCCTGTGGTCGAGACGGCAAACATTATCCTGAAACAGCACTGGAAGCCATCTTCCCCAGTACCCCCGAAAAGGTATACAACCTCATGTTTAACAGCAGTTGGCTTCGAACCTTTCTCAGTGACAGCCAAAATCTCCGTGATATAGAATACTCTGATTGGCGGCCCATTTCTCCTTCCTCCCCAAACCTTACACGCTCCCTTTCCTACACTAAACCCCTCAATGGATCTATCGGGCCCAAGCAGACAACATGCCATATTACAGATTCGCGCGAACACTTTGATCCAGACCAGTACATTGTCATGATTACCACCACAAGAACACCCGACGTACCGAGCGGTGGAGTCTTCAGTGTCAAAACGAGGACCTGTTTTACGTGGGCTGGGCCAGAGTCAACCAAGGTGCTAGTGACTACAGCTGTAGAATGGACAGGGAAAAGCTGGATCAAAGGTCGGTGCATTATCCATTTCAAAACCCTCATTACTTTTTATTGATCCGTTCTACCTTTTTACTCCACAGGAATCATTGAAAAATCCGCTATCGATGGTCAAAAACAATACCATGATGACCTGAAACTTTCCATGCTCTCCTACATTCAATCTCATCTCTCTGAATTCCTTTCCCCCGGTGCAAAACTTGCCGTCGACCAGCCAAACCCGCCCTCGCCACCTCGTACCAACTCTGGCACTGGCTCTGGCATCATTTCTGGCGGCACCAGTAGCGAAGCGCAAGAGTATGCTGCCAAAGCACGCAAGCAAAGACACGATGCAGATTGGTGGAATCTCCAGGCGGGCATCGATTCATTGGTAAGAGGAGGACAGACAATAGGGGAGGGATTGAGAGCGTGTATCGACTCTGTGGCCGATATGCTTTTCGACAGTGGTCTGAGCAAGCAAGGTATACTGTGGATCTTGATCGTCCTCCTCGTTTTTTCCAACTTTTACACATACTTTTACGCCGACACTTCCCGCTCATCACGCGCTATAGCGCGTGGGGGTGAGATAAGATTCTCTGGGGAAAGAAGGGGACAGCAGCAGCAGCCGTCAAGGTTAATCTATGACGAACAAGTGGCTGAAGCCGTACGTATGGTTTTGAACCAGCAGAGGACGTTGATGGAACCGGTCGAGGAAGTGAAAGAGCTGCTGAGGATTTTGGATAGCGTAGAGGGGAGGATGAACAGGTTAAGAGATGAGATCAGAGGAGTCATTGAATATTCCTCTGCTGTGGGGGAGAACACTGTTTTGAAAGGTGATGACATAGATTAGATAGTATCAGAACTGGATCGGTCCCCCATTGCTCCCCCGTTGTTAGAAATTTGGTTTTATTGGAGCTGTAGAATAGACACAACGTACACATCTTAACTTGCATGATCTGTAATATACACGTATCTACAACGAATGATGATGACACAAATGAGAAGCCTCATACTTGTCTCCTATCTACATGTTCGCCAGATTTCAACTCTTTGGTGATTTCTCGCAATCTCTTTTCCCATTTTTCGACTTCTTCATTCAACGTCATCTCCAACGCCTCAATTTCTTTATCCAGCTCCAACTTTTCCTCCGCACTACTTGAAGAAAGGGTGGTCAGTTGCCAGCCTTGAGATGCGAGAGGCGTTGCAGGCATCTTTTGATGAGGAGCATCAGATTGTGGAGGGGCTTGGAAAGCTGTGAGAGAGTATGTCGATTGCGCACGGGACGGTGCGCTTGGGACAGGTTGAGATGGATCCCCGAGACGCAAATGGCGGTTGTGATATTTCAATAACGACGGCCGATGCCTTGCGCCCCATCCCGTCAGTTTGCAAAAACTAAAACAATCTCGGCAGACGACTATTTCTTTTTTCCTGTACTTACGAGATAGTTACAAGAGTTATACCTAGAGCCTTCGCATGTTCGTACATGAGTCCTTCAACATCGCTGGATACAGCTGAAGTGCATTCATCCAAGACAGCAAATTGCGGTCGGTGATAGAAAAGACGCGCCATGCCCATCTATATAACACTCGAGAGTCAGTATGTGCGATCAGAATAGGACGGAAAACAGGATTTGCTCACGCGCTGCTTTTCACCTCCTCTGATGCACAATTAGTTAGCCAATGGTGACTCTTTTTGAGATATGATAAAACTCACGACAGGACGTCCTTCCATTCTTTCCTTGTTTCCCAACCTCCCTCTCGCCCCGGAAGATACTCCAGGTGAACAGCTTCAAGGATCATCATCAATTCTGTATCTGTCCTTCCGCGAGATTTCATCTCCGCATAGGTATGTGGACTGGTCATATCAGCCTCGTCTCCACAAACGACTAGATATAAAGCACATAGTTGCTTACTAGATGACCTGATCTCGAAGGCTTCCAATTGACAGGTAAGGACGCTGAGGCAGGAAGAATATACCTCCTTCACCGTGTCTGGGTCTTTCTAAAAGGCCTTTCCACACTGGCCAGAGCTGCGCTATGATCCTGGCCACAGATGTCTTTCCTACACCACTATTACACCATCAGCCTCACTGTTGGTATTGAGGGATGGCAGGAAAGCTTACTTGGGCCCCGTGATGAGTGTATGATCACCTTTCTCTACCCTCAAATCCAAGCTCTTGATCAGCTCTTCCCCTCCTCTTTCAGCCCCTGAACCTTCCGGTGGAGCAACAATGGGCACACCCCTTAGTAACAGATGATTGGGGCCGATAGATACTTGGCCCTGAATGTTCGCCATATCATAGAACGTCTAAAGTCATCTCGTCAGTTTGTGCCTAATATCCGCTATATAAAAAAAGAAACTTACATCGTTTGGTGATAATGAACTCGGGCGGGGGTGTTCGGGATAAATGCCATTATCCAAGCTATGTAGAGCAGAAATTAGAGAGTATACACGACTCGTATACCCAGAAAGTTCTGCCAAGTCTTTGCCAGAGTACATCAACCTTCCTCCGGCGTCGGCGAGGGATAGCAACAAGCGTCGGTTAGACACATAACCTTTCTTTTGTCAATACTAATGCGTTGTTGCCGTTGAAGTTCAACTTACCCTCCGTGCGTTCGGCAATCTCGTGGTTCACTCTATGATTCGTAGGTCCGAGGGCCGTTGTGGCAACAGGGAAGAAAATCGGTATAGACATAAGGCCGTATCCAGCGGCTGACCACAGATATTTGATGACAAAGTCTTCTATCATCCTGTATATTACAAGTAAAGATCTGCCCAAACCTGCACATGATATATTGAGACTTACCCATACGGGATTCTAGCTTTATGAACTGCTTGGACATGTTGTTTTAGCTTCCTGTACATCCCTTCCAAGATACCCCTTTCCCTCTTGCCACCATTGTAGAATGCAACTTCCTCGGCATCTCGGCCCACTCTTGACAGGCCAGCCCGATAATTACCCTCCAGGCGGGCGGTAGTCGCGGCCATTCGACCAAAGGCAGGGGTTGCCTTTCGAAGGATGTAAGCTGTGAGCCCATAATTGGCAAAGAGGCCGATTGTCCCAAGAGGTCCCAGCGAAGAAGAGAGCTGAGAAGTAAATATCAAGAGGTCCAAAGCTGGTTTGCCCATGTTACCACTATTGATTTGTCAGCTAGATGGTCTGAGAATAGTCGACTCACTAGAGAGCAGCTAAAGAGTCACAGAATCGTGCCACATCAGTGGTGATGAACCTTGATATCATATCAGCTTTTTTTTCTCGTTCTTTCGGAAGTTAAGCTTACTGGTCGGCCGTTCCAGCGGCAGCTTCATTCGAGCCGCCGAATCCTCCATGCTTCTTTTCTCTCCCTTCCTCCATAGCCACCTGTCCACCCACCCCTGAGCCGAATTTGTAATAGTTAAGGTTGTCATTGCTGTGAAAGCTTCATCAGATTATCATCTTTCAGAGTAAAACGAAAGGGCAGATGCCAAGACAAGAGCATACAGATAGAGATCATGGATGTAACGGGTCAAATTGGTCCGGAATGCTAGCGCGAGTTTTCTCTCAAGATATCGGATCTCAAGGGGTGTTAGTATATCATCACTGCCACGAGCTTCTGACTCAAGGTCCTGGGAAATCTTACCATGGCGTTGGTATAGGTGCTGGGCACAGCAAGGATAAACCACCATCCTAACCCCCTTAAAAACCCGACAGCATTAGCTGACACCTACAACCACGTTTAGCCGATCTCCCGTTACTTGTTTATCCTTGGTCCTTGAACCACTGACCAGGTCACGGACGATTTTCCCGTCCAGTCTAGCGACCATTACACTCAATATTGTCCTTGAAACTAAGAAGAAGGAATGGAGCAACAGTAGAAACACTTCTTTTCCCCTCTTACTGTTCATTTGTCAGGACGTACTCATCAACTGCGCTCGTAAACCATACCTAGGAAATGTGACTTTGAGTACGGCCTTTAGCATCCTCCAAAATTCCTTGTTCACCCCCAGCTTTTCGGAACCTGTCATCCGAGGAAACAGAGAAAGATGCTCCTTATATAGCTCGGAGGAAGTGGGTGTGATTCGGACCTTGGAAATCTTTCCCATATGCGGGACCAGCAGTGTTCGAGAGTCTGACGAGGGATCACGGATATAGAGGTCAACCAGCTTCTTCTCCAGAGCAGGCGTATTGCTGAACATGAGGAGAGTTAATGGAATTTCAGAGCCTCAAGGCCAATGAAGCTTACAGAGGCGTTTCAGCTTCTCTTCTTTTCCGGTCGTTTCTGACTCTGACTCGTTCAGAATACCATTCTTGGACGGCCGAGCGGGGTGTGCTGACGACAGTTGAGCGGGATAACAAGGCGGCTAAAATGATGCTGAGGATAACCATCTGGCGAGATTTGGAAGGTGGGACGAATGGGCCCCTCGTCAGAGACGTGGGCAGGACAGATGACATTGCTGTTTCGGATTTCCCAAGGTAACGGGTTAAACAAATGGTATTGAGTGATATCGAAGCTCGGTCAATTCGGTCGATTGCAGCAATAGAGAGGATGGTAAGTTATTGCTTGCTATGCGCTACGGCCCATAGACTTCGTTCTCCACACGCATGAAACGAAACGAAGAGCGTACGTAGTATCGAACAGCGGCAGACGGATGTGTGAATAGAAGGAGCGGCTGGCATTCACCGATAACATAATGGCGAGGCTGAGTTCGGCTATATCGGTAACCGGCCAACACACACGCCTACTTCAATCTCTTGTTTCGGCTTATACTCCTACTTCCATACGAGCAACCCGAGCAACAAAGAAAGCGTGCGCTAGTCTTTATCGAATAATGAAGATCCATCTAATGTATGCAGGTCGATTTATAAAACAATATAAAAGCTTTGTCTCTCAGAGCTAAAGATCTGGGGAGTACCGCAGCTTCCATCATCTATCTATGATTGCTGCCTGCGCCATCTTCTTCCCATACGCACTTGCCCTCTTTTACATATCCCCAAAAATTAGAGCCATATCCTCCTCGCTCATTTGGCCATAACTATGGTATAGTCCCTCTGTATTGGTGGTACTGGAGCTATTTGTAGCGATGGAAGGTGTGATGGATTTCGATGTCGCGGATGTAGAAATGCCTGTGCCAGAAGAAACCACTGGAGGAGGAGGCATCATATCGCCAGGATCCCCGGCCTGTATGGAGGGCCGCTCCCATGGTTTTGGTCTTTTGGTCATTATGGGCTGTGATGGTATTCCTTCCTGTGTACAAATTGCACAGATGGAGTCAACGTTGCGCCTCCTACCATTCGTGAATACCTTACGTTTAGTTCGTCTGGCACAGGCGTGGTCTCCACATGATCCGCTTTTCCTTCCTTGATCAACCTAACTAACATCTCAAAGCTCATGCCTTGTTGGCCGGTTTCACCTTTGGCCGTCAGCATGCGCCTAGCTTCTGCCAAAGTGTCGAGCTGTGCTATTGAACTGCCTGAGCTATTTGTGTTCGCGCCGCATTGGTACATCTGAGAATGGCGAGCATATGATTCCCAAGGGAGACTGATGTTCTTTTTGCTATGTACACAGAGCAGTTAGACTTTGATTAAGGGAGATAGCCTTGAATCGAATGACATACCGGGTGAAATAGAACCATTGTGCTCTAGACAGCATCTCGTCTATGCTTGAAGGATGAAGTTTTTTACCTCTGATTGCAGAAATAACTGTAGGAAGTCCAGCCTGAATGTCCTAAATTTCCAGTCGACACTATTAACTCTGTAAAACTCACCCTAAACTCTGGGTCATTATTGAATGGATAACTCTCGAACTCTTCGAACACCGACTGATTCGATCTTGATTGCGAGAGACCGCTATTGCTAGACTCACCCCCTTTTGGGATATCCATGCTGAGTACGGAGGACAATGTTACAAGAAACACTTAATGGGCTGATGGAGCCGAGTAAGTGCCAGATGAGATGGCGAAGGTTTGACTGAGTTCGGATGTTCGGCGGAGTGACAATGATAAACTGACGATAGTCAACTAGTATCGATCCTACTCTGTAGAGTCAACTAGACGACGTCTCACGGAATCGGCGCACGTGTTGGTTTCTGTAGTTATGAACGGCAGGCTAGATACTGTACAGGAGCCGATGGATATCGGAGAGAAGGTGACAACCGGAAGAGTGGCGGTAAAGGCAAGTATCTGGAGTGCTCCGCGTGGAGGATCTATATAATAATTGTTGTTACAGCCTAGCAATATAGTACGCACTTGCGTCTTGGATAATCCCCTAGGCACGGACCTTAATTATGACCGCCGCCGCACACGCGTGCGTCTGTACTACGATCAGCAGTAATAATTCGTCGTAGGTTGTTGTTATTACAGGTTCAAGTATAACGAATCAAGTGGTTGCACCTATCCTCTCGATGCCTTACAAATTCGATATCGAAGTATTACTTGCGCTGCGCGAATGTGTGTGCAGTGCATGCTTTTTGACTTGAGAATCACTTCATAGTATCAGCCTATGTCATCAGCCGCCGCACGCCACCACCACCCACCACCGCTCATCACCATTTGATTCAAGGACAGACGGATTCGAGTCCATGCATGTGCTATGTATGTGCATCACGTGTATAGCCAGTGATTAGCACACTGTCGTCCGTCACTCCGTTATTTCCCAGCAGCATTCTTGTTCACAACTCAAAGACTAGAAACAAAGAATCCAGAGGCCTTTTATCCGGAAGAAGGACGGCGAAAGTGACAAGATTTGCTTTCCCCCACAACTCCACATGCTTCTTTTCAGCAGTCATGTATGGAATCATTTGGACATGTTGTAGAGGGGAATCTTGCACTCTTTCATTTGCTACGCTGCTAAGTAGTGGCAGACTTTGCCCTATGCCACAAATGAGATGATGAGCTCTATGCAACTGTATACAAAGCATAATACTTGTATTGTAGCATTTGCTGGTAGCGTGCTGCAAATAGCATACAGCGCTAGCGTATGTTGCTTTCTTTTACGTGCAAAAGTAGTACAGCAGAATACATACATTCTACAGCGCAGCCGTTCATCATGTATAATTCTGTTGTTAAGGAGCTGAGAACGAACGACCTTCCGGCTCCGTCGCCCGCATGCTTATCAGAGATTTGCAGTCCGTCCACGACGCGACTTTCCCTTTGCTGTTTGTCATTCGTTACTACTGTATTTTAAACTTAAACTTAAAATTATTGACTTGTACAGGAGTCGGGCGATCGCGCTTGTTTTGACTTTCGCAAGTCAATCGACAAAAAATCAGGTAACTTTCAATGGACCGCAACTTTTCTTATCCATTCAACAACGAACCAAATATTTGTAGCAATCGGATAAATAGGCCGGTATATTAGTCTACGCAGCTTGGAAGCGTCTAATCAGCGCCCACGACTTCTTCGACTCGGTGCATAGTGATAAAACTTGTGGTGCCACGCACGTCAGTAATCCCCGATAGCAAGTAGAATTAACGATCAATAGTCGAGGCTAGATCTGTATAAGAGAGGTTTCAAAAATAGGGCGCACTCTACTGCGGTCAGCCTCTTAAGGAGGAAAGAAAATCTTCTTTATTTGGATCCGCATCAGGAGTTGTCATCTGATTACTCGAGACCATCAGCCGTGCGTCAAAGACAGACCGACAGACCAGATCGAGGGGGGTTCAAAAAGCGAGCGTGAGTGTCTGGCTGTCCTTTTTCAAGCTCTCAACATTACCCATCGGAATACCTACGGCGCCTGGCTGAATTAGCGAGCTATTGTGCGGTTGGTGTCTTCCCACCGTTGAGCGCTCTGTCGTGATCTAACGTGAATTATCACTGCGATTGACAAAGATGGAAGTGAAGACAGTCTCCACCTACTACCGTCCTGCATAGCCAAATGCTGCATGTACAAGGTTATCCATCATTTACAGGCTGCTGCGGCCAGGCGCTCGAAGGATCAAATAAGGTCCCAAGGAGTGATCAATGATCGGTGATGAACAATAAGGATGATGCTGATGTATACTCTAGGAGCCAAAAGCTTAAGACCCTTTGACGTGCCGTCTTCTGCCGAAACATATTTTGAGGACGTGATATACTGAATTTCCATGAGTACTTCACAGTTCACGACACAAATTAAGAGCGCAGAAAGAGACAGCGATCCATACACTGTAGAGCATGGATCATAGAGGGAGTAGGGAGAAGAGCAGCAGAAAGCACCAGGCACCGTGCTATTGTTCGCGACAGAGGAAGACGTCTGTGCGCGATATAACCGCACGAGGCAAGGGTCCACAGACTACGCTAAAGAAGGATCTCTCGGCGCGGTCACTGGCTACAAAAGATGGGGATTCCGTGTCAGCAATGTCTAGTACGTGGCGCAGTAGGGCCGTCCTTGTCAGAACGCTAACTCGCTTCCACAGGAACATTTATGCTTCCACAAAGCCCCGCACTCCCCACAAAGGAGAAGATGACAGTTGCAGAGCTGGTAGATTTTGAGGCAGAAAAAGAGGAACCCGAATTACACAGGCAGCGAATGCTGGCAAGCGAGAGGAGGATAATATATGGAGCTTTTATTGACAAGAGTGCTGAGGACGGAAAGGTTAGTGTCTTGTCTCCGGAATAGCACCTCGCTAATCTATACAGACTACCGAGTTTTCACAGAGCTCGTCCAAACCACATTGGGCACCACAGTATCAAGTACAAGGCTCCTCGGTTGCTCACAACCCACTCTCGCCTGTCCCCTCTCTACCACTTCCACCGCTTCCTAAGGCCTCTAAGACCTCTTTTGTCTCAAATGACTTCATTTCGCGATCATCCTCGTCTCCTCTTAGTGCCTCCGTCAGCCGGAACAATGACCGTGTGCCGACGTCAGAATCCGACCATGGGCATAATCAACCCAACAACCCTGGCTTTCTCAATCCAGGACGGTCGTCTTCCGTCCGTACGCTGCGGCGAGAGTCGTCAATAGAAGCTCTGCGTCACGAACTAACATTTGCTTCACTTTCTCTCAGAGTCTCAAGAAGGAGCTCTAATTCTTCGACGTTGTCCAATTTGTCCACTCTCTGTGGTAGCTATAACTGGTCCGAAAGCGATACCCAGATTGGAGAGGCGGTACTGCAAGATCCAAGCCTAGCCTTCCAGCCCCAGGCTTTGCCCTATCCCAAAACCAAACCTGCTTTATCACGACTCAGTATTGGCTCAGCTTCATCTGAATCACTGTCCATCGTCCTCGGGAACGACACACCCTCAGCCGTGAAAACTTTGACTTCTATTGAACTACAGACGCTGCCTTGCCACCCAATCCCGAACAAATCATCCCCCAAGTCGACGAGAAAATCCATTGAATGCGACTCCGTCACAGAGTTGGAAGTTTCGCCTTCAAAAAGTCATTTTTCACCGTTAGAGGTAAAACATAAGGTGCGGATATCAAGTTCTCTGGCGACCCATGTAATGTGGCCAGAGGGCACGGAAGAAGACAACGTCCCCATCAATGCGGTAGAGGCGGTCGGGAAGCAACCAACCGTGAATCGCGGTGTGTGGGAAGAAACGGGCCTATCACCTAGAAGCAAACCCCTCAATATCCCCCCTGGACCGCAACCTATGAAAGAGAAGGAAGCGGAAGCGTTCCAAACTGTTCAGTCCCCACCTCAAGCAAATGGAAAAGGACACAAAAGGTCTGAGTCTTCGTTAAGCGTGATTGCGGCTTTTCCTCTGCCGCCGGATAGGGCAGAGGCGCCTCAAATCAGGTCGACCATTGCCTCGGCAGCAAGAAAAAAAGAAGTATCTCGACTATCACATGATGAGGAAGAGGATGGTGCCGCAGTTTCACTCGAGGAGAACGTTTGCCCCAATTCATGGCTGTTGGCTAGCCTACTATCCGCAGACGGAAAGGAAAATGCCAGGGCTGGAAAACGACTAATTGTTGAACCTCCCAAAACAGATATAAATCTTTCTGGTAATGAGATGGGCCGGTTAGTATCAGAAAGACGACCCTCGAGCCCAGAGCTACACGAGCTCATCGATAATGCGAGAAAATCACGAAGGAAAAGAGATAACACAAATGAACAAATAGAGGAAGCGATAGAAGAAAGTGATTTAGGTAAGTTTTGGTGGCTCTATCTGCACAGAATGATTGTCGTCTTATAACTTGTTCACACAGATCTTTCCACGTCGCTGACTCAGCTCGCCGTCAACATGAACATCCTTGCACCACATTCTCAACTTCTCGATGATGATCTTCCCTTCCCTAGCCCTTTTCTCTCAGTCTCTTCTCATGACGCCTTGCCTGTGTCGGATATCGGGCACCCAATATATTCACGTACCGTCTCTTCCTCTGCTGTTTTGAAAGATGGCCCGATAATGGCCAGTGACCAGGGTTGGAGCGGAAGCGAGAGTGAAGAGGATGGTTGGAACGAGGCAATGGGAAAAAGAACCCTCAGGAATGGGAAATCGCCGTCCAATAAGAATATCAGATCTCCAAGCTCAAGGCGAAACACGACCCCTACTGTAAAGTCAAAGGTCCACGTTGATGAAGAGGCAACACCCAAATTCTCCCAACTCTTCGCCTACCGTACTCCAATTCCCAATTCCTTCCTCACATCTAGTATCTCAAGTGCTGAGGTAAAACGTCTATCGGAGGTCTCCTCTGCGACTTGGTCGACCACAAGCACCACTTCCACTCGGGGGCCGATAACACCATTGCCGTTACTTAGCCTCACACGTAATGTACCGATGACATGCACTTTCTCATCCACCTCGACCGCATCCTCAATGCTGGATGATTTTCCTTGGGATGCGTCTTCTCCACCCATCTCTCCAATTCGGAAAACATCGTCAAACGAAAATAGGGTGGGCCCGAGGAGGTTTTCTATGTCTCCGTCATTAACGACATCAGACGAGAAAATGGTGGTGAGAAACAGAAAAGCAACCACTTTGCGCTCCCTACCCAGACCACTTAGAGATATCGAAGGGTGGGGGGAACCGGAGATCTTACTGGATGGTGGGACTTGGGGTGGCGAATCAAGCCCTGATATCATATCCACTTTTTCTGAAGAATCCAAACCTGTCGTCATCCAGGGTGGATGTCAATCGACCTCGTCGTCTATACACTCAAAACTCCAAGAATCCAAAAGTTGCAATCAAAAACAAGAGAGGAATCACGACGTAAGCAAATCCCCCAGTTCCAATATGCGGGTTTGCGGGGACGAAGTTGAGCTCCACCGCCACGTGACTGCATCATCAGAGGAGCAAGCTATAAATCCTGATATATGGGCCGGAGAAGCAGTGGGAAGATTGATGGATGAAGGATTGGATGAGTTACTGAGCGACTTTGATTTCTGATCATACCAGAGCTTTTTCAAGAGTGGGGCCCAATGCGCGATTGAGGTTTTGGTGTATACGTAGTCAAAGATAGATGCTGCTTTATCTGGAATAATAGTAGTATTGAAACGCCTTCTCGTATCTAAAAGTACATAGACTTAGGGGGGATTGTGTTATCGGGTCTTGCATGTCACCTTGTATCTTCCTGCATTTATTTATCCAGAACTCAAAACAGAGAGCTTTGTTGTTGATGAATGCCTTGTTGTGAATGATGAAAAGACTTTATTAACAACATGACCATATTATCATCATCCAGCCTTTCACGCACTTCTTTATCTCCGTTCTTCAAGGCAGGTATGAGTGCTTCTAAAACATGCGCCGTTAACTGCTGGCTTCCATGTAGAAAAAAATACGTTTACACTCTCTTCCTTCTATTGTTATACGTACGTATTGTGTAAGCACGATCTACCGAAGTGTAACCCATAATTTATTTTGCTTCGTAGCAATTGGTAATATTCTTTCCCCGGTTGCTAGTTAGGTTCATCAATTCAAACTGCAAGGGGCATGATGAACACATCTACTGAATTATGTGCGTTTCCCACATTGTTATAGTCGAAAAAAATAAACGGAGTACCGACCGAACAGACGACAGGAGAGCTGAGGAGGAGGAATCCCGCCCCGTCGTTCGAACCAAAAATCGG
>NC_009177.1:1722615-1740115 GCF_000149385.1 Cryptococcus deneoformans B-3501A
CGCTATAGCAAAACTGCTTTATCTAATCTACATCGCCCGCCCTACATCGTAACCATTGTTCGTTGACACCATTGCTACCTGCTCTTCCACTGTTCGTTGACTATGCTGAAGGGATGTTGACATGAAAGGACGGTAATAGGTCAAACAGACGACAGAAGTGTGCGTTATTCGACTTTTCTTCCTTTCGTATTACGACATCGTAAGGTCTCACGATTTGAACCATATCATCCTTACCAATGAGAACAGTGGGTGAATGGTTAAAAGAGAGCGTGCGAAGCGAGCATGAAACGGGGTATGAAAAAGGATGGCGGGAAAGACTGTTGTGAAAGGCAAGGACCGTGGTATAAACGGTGCCAAATGATACCTTAACGTCCATACATAGTTTCAGGACTCCAAGTGAATGAAAGCCAGCATTTGGGCAAGGTGCGATAACAAGAGCCACCTGCAGATGCACATTCGAGCAAATATCCATGTAAAATTTGAGTCCTCTCGTTGTTGCATACACAAAAAGATCATCGACAAAGCACTGTCCGCCGTTACATAGAGAGCCCCACAAGGTCCAAAAAGCCCCAGAACACCCATTCCACGCATCGTATCCTCTCGTCTCCTAACTGATCCAGCAAAACGTCAACAAAATCATGAGACGTTAGAACCATTCCTCGCAGGACGGCATCAAATATAGCCAACCCTAGGTTGAGAAAAGAGACAGGTTGAGTGGTGAAAATAAGCAAAAGGCGCACGATTGTGAGTGAAAGCTCAGAGGAGAGGAGGAAGATATTTGCGCGGGAAAAGATTGCAAAGTGAGCAGATGATGATAAAGCATTGAAACCAGCTGCGCCAAAGAGGCGAATCATGAAGAGGGCGAATAGGACCATCTGAGCTGCTTTGTCCAACCCCATATACTTCTTCTTCAGGATGGCATCGTTCCTGACGGTCTGTACTCGAGGGGCACCCTCCAAGCCGTTATCCAAGCCCCAACCAGCAAGGAGATTCTCTAGACCGGTCTCCTCCTGACCAGCACGGGGAAACATACGCTGCTTATTTATCGCAAAACTGTCCCAATCGGCCTTTTTAGGATGTGAGACAGTATCGTCCTCATCATCTACAGCGGTCCACCCAGGGGGACGAGAGACGCCAGTCTTGCTAACGATCGGCGAAGGTTCCCAATCCATTGGCTCGGGTTCCGGTTCTTCGACAGGGCGTTGAAGAGATGGTTGGCCAAACACAGGGTTGGGAGAGAGAGCTTGTGGGTGTTGGGCGTGGGATGAGAGACTGTGCAGACCGTCAAGTTGGGAAGCGTTTTGAGTAGTGAGATCTGTTTGAGGGGAGTGGGTTACGGGTACAGGCCGCACTAGTTTGATGGGTACTACTGGTCCAGGCCCTTGGGCGTAGTAAAAGAGGATAAAAAACGACTGCCATGATCTCAGTAGCCATCTCGGTAATTTCAAGGTCAACTTACCAGTGTTTCTACGGTCAACAGTGTCCACCCAATGACCAGCGGGATGGACCGCATATGTTCATTGCTATTATGTCTGGTTGCGCACAAAAGACAGCAAAAGGCGACAAGTCGTGTTGAAAGGGAAACAATCATGGGAAAAGTCTAAACTTGACGTGAGATATGTTGATTGCGTGACTAACAAACAGGGGCCGGCCCACCTTGAAAGCATGCTTTTTCTCCGCTTCATTTCTCGCTTGCTCGGGCCAGAGATCGAAAAGGACCCATAGGAGCATGGCGAGGTTACAGCTTGTAGACGTTACGATGAGGGAAGATGGGATAAACTCTTTTATGTCCGCTTCGCCTCCGTTCATATACCAGTTCCAGCCTGCCGATACATGTTAGCGTACTAAAAATCAACGGAATTGATCATAAGCGTACACATTGTTTGTTGGGAAAGGCCAGAAACCCAGGTGAGGATCCATAACGCGCACTTTATCCTCCAGTAACGCCTGCCCAACTCTGGGACGGTCACTTCGGGATCGCCCTTGGCAATCTGCTTCCCACGGGTCAGAGCCGATCCCCAGGCTTCCATTTGCGCTCGATGGTCAGATCTACGGAGTGCGTCGTCTACCGCAGGCTGACAGCTGGAACAAACAGGGGGGTAGCGAGCGTGAAGGGAAGAAAGGTAGTCGGAAAAGTTGGCGTAAAGTGTAGGATAAGAAGGGTCCTATACAGTATAAGGGTGAGATCTGAACAGAAGAGGAAACTGTTTTTAAAAAAGGACTTACATCCTCATCCGGCAGATAATTGGCCAACAAGTTCATGACCAGCGTCTGGTTCGTCAGGCAATTCCGACAGAATGGCGAAGTTGACGATGATGCGGTCGGTAAATGGCTTGACGAAGGTTGGGCTGGTAGTCCGGGGAGAATGTCAGCAGATCAGACTGAGAAGAGCATATGGCTATATCTATAGCTTACCTCGTAGAGCAAAGGACTTGGAGTTGAACGTCGAGTTGTGCATAGCTGGGAGGTCAGACATCATCTCTCCGGCCTGTTGCCAGATGTCAGAAAGCCATCGTCGGGGATCTTTGGCTGGGGGGGCCAGCACGAGAAGGATACGCACAGCGTCACGAATGTTCCAGCATCCACATCGCTCGCACTGCCAATTCCACTTGGTACCGGGTTCTGCGATGCGTTCCTTGCCCTTTCTGCCGGGCGAGGCGGGCGGGGGCACATGGGCGCGAGGGGGAAGGAGGGCAGGGGAGAGGCAGAAGAAGCACTGTACTGGTTGTGGACGGGCGGACGGGCGGAGGAAGGGCATGTGCAAAGAGGAAAGAATCATGGGCGGAGTGGAAAGGTGAACCAAACGAAAAGCCGCAACTTCCAACTCGTCTTGTCTCGTTTTCTTCCGCCCGCATCTCCTCGGCATATCCATACAACATCCATGAGCGCAGACAGCTACAACGTCAAGATCACCTCGGGCGTCCTCGTCACCTGGTACGCTGCCCCCCGCCTAACTCCCTCCCAGCCCGTGCTAACCGCCCCACAGCGACTCGGCCGCAAAGCAGATCTTGCTGCATTTGGACTCGATGCGGGACGGTCCCCACAAGTTTGTCATCCGTGACGGTCAGTTGCAGTTTGTGCCTGTCAACATGATGCAAGAGGCTCATACACGCTGCAGTTGACGAGAACCGTGTGATGGTCAAAAAGGAATACGTCGAAATGCTCAAAGACGAGCTTCAAAACGAGGTGTGACATTCTTCTGAAAACAGATATATACATCCCGAAACCAACCGATCAATACTAATTTACATTGTAGCTGGAGAAAAATACATATATTCAAGACCCTGACATATGACCCCTTGCTTCATTCGACTCGGTTCCTATCATTCGCCTGCAAGTTTCTCGATTCCATAGTCTGGCCACGTCCCTTTTCCCCCCCAAAATAGGGAGTAGCACACCATGAGCAGCCCCATACTAGTGACCGCCGGAGATGTGATGTAAAAGCTCGGTAGGGGTCGCGGTGGGACTGTATGCAACAGTCTCTAAAGGCGGGGGTCGAGCTTGTGTTTCGGCATCGAGACGGGGTTGGCATGATTGCTGGGGTGGTAAAACGGGGTCGGGTCGTTCGACAGTATCGGTAGTAGTAGTAGGGCGGGCGGGAATGCGGAGGATAATTTTGGGTAGTGAAGTAGTCGTTGGGGTCGTCTGGATGGAAGGCGGGGACGGAGACTTGGACTTGGATTCCTGTACCGGTGGTGTGGATGCACTCTCTCCCAGTGACATTTTCGTCATGTCTTTGACAGCTTGTTCAATCCAGTCTCCCATTTCGTTCTCTCCGCCCACATCCGTTTTCACAGAGGATTGTGCGCCGAGCGTCTCATCCGTGGTGGGTGCTGTATCGATATGGAATGGGAGCACAGTGTTACTCTCTGGATTCACAGAAAATGTGCCTGTATCAGTGGGCTGCGAGGGGATCTTGAGCTTGGATGGTGCCGGCGTCACACCCCCAGCGGCGGCCCTTGTCCTATTGCCCCTTTTCGCCCCACCGTAGCCAGGCGTGTTATCTATGCTCGCTGCACCAGACTCATCAGCCTTTTTCCTATCGCGCAGGGTCATCCTCGTCGTCCCCATGGGAGTATTTGTAGCCGTACTCCCCACTGAATCCGTGCAAGTCGTCCCTTCAAAATGGGCGAGGAGAGAGTGCGTTCGGGAGAGATGTGGTTGTGAAGCAAACTCTGCTGGAAGAGGGGCAAGCTTGCCTCCTCTCTTCTTTTTGGTTGCCTTTTCCAGCTAAATCACTCGTGAGTCCAAAATATTCTGAAAGATGTAAACAGTCGGGGGGGCCTACACTGATCAACTCTTTTTCAGCCCACCATTCATCACACCCTTCAGGCAAAGACCCTCTCATTCCCACAATGTGACCCATGGCTGCACTCGTCAATGCTCGATCGCTGTAACCGCCTTCCAACACGGAGACAACCTTGCCCTCTGTGTATTTGTCCGCAAAAGCCGCAATATCACGCGTATACCTCGAATAGAACGAAACCTTGCAAACGTTTGCCGTCAGCTTTTTACGTGGTTCACCATGTGTGTTATTGCCCAACTTACAGGTACTCGGCGATCATGCCGCTGCATTCCTTGATGTTCCCATTCACAAGCATCGAATCCTGCGCTTATGAAAACAATGGTTCTCTCTGGGTCGGCCTCGGTCTGTTCCATAAATACTTTGGCCTTGTCCAAGAGTGCAAGATATAGAGGGTAGATTCGCTCGTAGAAATCGGCTTCCGAGCTGTATGGTTTAAGATGGATGTTTTCGCTGCAAGACAAGTTGTGCCGGGAGTGAGCTCGATAGTCTGATGAATACAAGTCGGGACTGGAATTGAGAACGAAAACGCACATGTACTGCCCATGAGCAGCTAGAGAGATTGAGGCGTCTCGAATGAGATCAAGATCACCATCCTGCCCGAGGGTTTTGAGCGGTCTAATCTAGTATCAGTGATTTGACGTACCTCGCACGGGTAGCTGTACTATTGTGGGTAAGCGCCCATCTACGGATCTTCTTCCAGACGGACTCACAATGTCATGCACCGATCCATAGAATGCCTTCCAGCCCCTTCTTCTTCTCCCTCCTTGTCCTGTTATCGGTGGCTTTCCAGCCTTGACCTGTAGATCATCCGCATAAGAAGCTGCGTTGAGGGGCATGACGAGCGCTTGAGTGCCGTTACCGTGGTGGAGATCGAAATCAATGATAATCGCGCGATCAATGTCGTGCTGGAGGTAGCCTAACACAACGTCAGTCTGGGACGGGTCGCAAGGGATTGAATCAATGGATACCATGCAGAGCGCCAATGACCACGTTGTTGACATAGCAAAACCTAATAGCGATGAGATGCGCGCAGGCCCACAGAAAGGGAGTGCTTACCCCGAGGGTGCATCTTCGCCGCAGTGGTGACCGGGTGGTCTTATAGCACAGAACGCTTTCGTGAACAGCGCATCTGCAGGACCCTCAACGGGGGGCGTAGACGGCTCCTCCTTCGCAGGTACCTGTTTTGTCTTTTGCACAACATGATCTACCGCTTGGCAGACCGTTTGGATCTAGTTTGCATCAGGTCTCGACTGGCAGATATCGTCAGGTACTCGGGAAAAAAAAACTTACAGCGCCCTCGATGGCAACGATACTTCCCGGGCCAAGGTAAAGATCTCCAGGGTTCAGTCCCAGCCCGTCTGGTATTTCGCACCCCGTCTGCTTGATTCTCTCCGCCGCCTCGTTGGCCCATTTGACCAGATCCCTAAGGTAGCCGGACGAGGGGAAGCCCGCCCCGGACGGGCCCGTGGACCCTGGCCCGATATACGGAAAGGGCGCCTCGGGGACGGGCGAGTGGGCGAGCTGGACTGCCGGGTGGTGCAGCAGGACACTGCCTGGCCTGGGCGGCGGGGGCGGGGCGGGCACGAGGTGGAGCTGGGCGGTGGGCTGGGCGCGGGACAGGAGGGAGAGGGAGGAGAGCAGGCTGGCGAGGTCGTGTGGCGGCTGGGGAGCGGGTGCGGCCTGCTCGAGCCTGGCGACGGCAGCAGCGACGCCGAGGAGGACGGCGCGGAGGCGTTCTGGGCGCTCGAATACGTGGGCGGCGTTTGGATGGCGGATGTACCTGTGCTGGAGACAGGCGGGCTGCACGAAGAGGCCGAGGGGGCCGTCGGCGGGGGACATGGCGGTGGGCGAAAGTGGAGAGCCGCGAAAAGATGTCAACAAATCCCGCGCCCGCGTGCTCCTTTTCGTCTTCTCCAGGTCTCGCACCTCGCCATGCGCCTGCGTTATCCTGTTCTCCAGTCCTCTCGCCCGCCATACAACTCGCATCACGCCGCTTCCCCACAGCATGCCCGCCACCCGCCACACACCCTCCCCCGCGCCACCCCAGCCGGCCGCAGAGCACCCCGCCGACCCCGCCGCCCCGCCGTCAGACCAACGAGCCAAGAAGAAGCGCCTCGGCGTCGACCCCAGCCTCATCATTGCAGAGGGAGGCAGGTCCAAGCGAAGACGTACGCCGTCCCCGCAGCCGGAGCAGCAGGAACACGTAGATCCGGATCCCAGAGACTCGGCGCGGGCAAAAGAATTGGGCATGGTCATCTATGAAAGAATCATGGGTTCAAAAACCAAAGAGTAAGCTCAAGCTCCGTCCACCCGTCCCGTCTCTCTCCCGTTCTTTCCCGCGTACACACCGTGCTCACAAAGGCCCTGGCAGTGGCGAATCCATGTCCCAGCCTTTCGTAAAGCTTCCCAGCAAGGTGAGACGCGACGCGACGCGTACTGTTTACATACATTACACGAGCAATATCACTTATTAGCTATTGGCAGAGGTCGTTTCCGGACTACTATGAAACCATCAAACATCCCATGAGCCTCGAGATGGTCAAGACCAAGCTCGATGCGCAGGATTATCAGACGCTGAAAGAGGTCGTTGCCGATATCGGCCAGATATTCAACAACGCTAAACGATGTAAGTCATCCATGCGGCGCCCATGCACAGTGTTTGACATGGGCTGCAGATAACATGAGAGAGTCTCTGCTATTCCAGTGGGCTAAAAAGCTTCATGTATGTACTCTCACGAGGTCGTTACTTCCGTTGATCCTTTTTTTCAGAAAATGACCCGACTCTATTATGCCGAAAAGACCAACCCAGACAAACATGGAGACGATTCTGAATCCGATGCCGAAGGAGAACACCATCCCACCTCCCGGGCGGGCACATTACAGCCTGATGCCGATGGCAGTACACATGGCGAAGAGGGAAGCCAATGGTCAAAGCGAAAGAAGGGACCATATGCGATCAAGGAAGGCCCGACAGTCTACAAACTGATCAAGCCTGTTTTGAAATCGGTCAAAGAGGCCAAATCGAACGAGTAAGTCTCGCAAATGTTGCCTGCAGGGCACGAACTGATGGCGAATGGTGCAAGTGGGAGCGGCAGGGATATTTCAGCCATCTTTATGGAGCTACCAGATCGAAAAGACATACCCGACTATTACAGGACCATCAAGAACCCAATATCACTGGAAGAAATTGAGGTATGCTTGCCATCACAATCCCCTAAATGAATATGTGTCTGACATTTGTGCAGACAAAGCATGCAGGAAGACGGTACGACTCATGGGAAGAGTTCTTTGATGATATGGAACTCATGTGCAATAACGCCATGGAGTACAATGCCGATGGGAGCGACGTCTTTCAGGATGCTCAGCAGATAATGGTGCGTTTTTTTCTTTCCTTTTCCTTCTTTTTTGTACACGCAGCTGATCGCTCTCGACCAAAGGGTATTCTCGCATATCACCGCGAACAAATCCATTATCGCCTTACCCTTCCGCCGGGCGTCAAACCTTCTCGCTCGGGACAGAGGCCATCTAATGTCGCCTCTCTCCAAGCTGAAGGTATGCAAACTACCTATTCGGCCTCTCCTAGTTATTCTCGTTCGCCTGCCATTGGACATACGTCCTTACCCATGGCAACACCGAGTCCCATGGCTGGCGCTATCGCTCATCACCAGTACCCATCACACTCACATCAACAACAGCTCCAGCCCAAATTTCAACAGCATGTCCCGGCGCCTTCTCCCCATTCTATCCAGTCACAAGTTTATACCCCAGTCCCACATCAGATCCCTCATACGCCGTCACCTGCCACTACCTCCACTTATTTACCTGCCCTCCCTCCGGGAGTGGTCACCGAAGAAGTGGTCGCGTCTCTCGACCGATACCCACTGTACGAGCAACAAGCCTGGCAGGCGAGCTTACCACCCCATGCCCTGTCAGTTCTCAGACAGATGGCAACCAACGTAGAGATGCGGAAGAGGGCTGTAGCAGCTGCCGCCATGGCCGGGCAGCAAGGGTATCTGCCCCAAGGCAATGTCCATATGGATGCTTCAAGACCGTCATTGATACATCAGGCTCAAGTGCATGCGCAGGCTCAAGTGCAAGCTCAGGCTCAGGCTCAGGCGCAAGCACAAGCACAAGCCCAGGCGCAAGCCCAAGCACAAGCACAAGCCCAGGCGCAAGCCCAAGCAGCTTCCCGCACTCACACTCCTGTCGACAGACCACCCCCCCCGCCGCCTGTCATCAAGTATATCGACTTTAGCTTCAGCCGTCCGGACAGTCCTAGCTCCAACGAGCGCGAAACTATCCGGTTACAGAACCAAAGGGGCGTCGTCACCCATTGTATCATGCTAGATAAACAGACAAGCGAGGTCGAAGTGGTTGCCTACCCCGACCTGTCATCGTTGCCGTCTCACGCGCCAGACGCCGACATGGTTCTCAAACTCAATAACACACCCATTGCGTCGAATGAGCCGGTCTTGGGGCGGGATGATCAACAGGCGGCTATGAAATGGAAGGTGGTCGTGCCGCTGACCAAGGTGGATAATAAAATTGAGATCAGTACTGGAAAGACGGAAGAGCAGGGTAGTACGATTTATTTGAGTCGACAATAAAATGAGGCCTGGTAAGCCTGGTTGCATAAAAGTGATTGTACGTTGTGTACGTGGGATTGTTTTTATATTTTTGGGGGCTAGGGGAGGAAAAGATTGAATATGAATACGCGTTATGGAATTCAACTCTGAAGCTTCAAAGAGAGACTTTCCCGCTGCCTTAACAAACATGTTCAACCTTACCGCCATCGCCGCTAGGTTCTCCAAGATCCCTAGCCACCCGTCTGTTGAAAAGCTCCATCATCATGCCAAACAGCGAACGGCTTAAAGCGGCGTCCCATCGGCCCTTGGAGGATTCGTCACGGATAAAGGCATGTTGGGCCTGTACTTCGAGAAAAGTAAAAGTGACGTTGGCGGCATCCAGAGTGTCTCGAATCAGAGAACGGCCGTCGCGGTCGACGTGGGTATCCTATGGTAGGGCCAACCCGGTCAGCGAAAGTGTGAATGATCAAAAGGCTAAGAGGCGGAGGGGGGATACTTGCTTGTTTGCCAAAGACCATGGCAACCTCGCCCTTGCCTGTCAAATCGCCTTTTCTAATCTTTTTGAGAGTATCGTCCGATTTGCCTTTACCAAGAGTAGCCGAGTGCACGCTACGATGTTTTTGAAAAAAAAGCTCAGTATTCATTTATAGTACGATTATAGGTTCAGCCCTCACTCGGTTGCAAAGTAGCAGAATGTAGCTTGTACCCGGGGATCAAAAGCGCACTGCATTTGTCACTCCCAGTTTGTTTCGATACTCGTTATACAAGGGCGGGAAAGCATAACTTACGCGCAAGGCCAGGTGCCCGCCGAGGCACATCCCGGTAGAAGCTATCCTCCCTGTGCAGTTGGGAAGAGACGCCAGAAGATCAATCGACAGAGTAGCATCTTCGTCATACGCCTCAACTGTCTTCTCGACCTAACAGGAAATGGGTGATTGAGCACACAGTTCTTGCACTTGACTCCAAATCGGCTGATATGGTGAAAAAAGGGGCCTACCTTGTAACAGTTTCCACGATCGGTGCCTTCAGAGTCGTAGGGAATGGGTTCCGGGCCTTCAAATTCATGGAACGAAGAAGGAAGAGCAACTATATATCCTTCACTCGCAATGTTGCTAGCGAACCTATAAAAGAATAGAATGTCAGTTTAAATCATCTCCCCGAGCTATTAGCCATTGCCCAACGAGGACGAACCTCTCGACAGGACCCGTCACCTGGTAGATCTCGGAGAAAACCACGCCTATTTCGAATTGTTGAGTTTATAGCCCATGCTTGTAAATGAGCTTGAAGGGGACAACTTACATCCAGGGAATCTGGCATTGGGGTATCCGGGCAAGCTAGGCTCCACCAGGTAGATACGGATGGTACCAGCTTTGCCATTAGCAGTGGTTGGTACGTCTCTGTAGGAGGTCTTGATCAACATGCTGAGATGTGAGAGGTATGTGCGAGGTGAGAGTATGTGACCAAAGTTATTAGATTCAATCTATGATAGTACGTACCGTCCACCCAGTCGGTCCGTCGCGTTCGCCGGCCCCATCATGCGTCGGGCTTGGTTTCGGCGATATGTTACGCGTGGCACTTGCTAGCTGGTTTAGGAACAGATAAGATAACAATAGACGATTGGCCTCTTGATTAAAAGAATTCGCCACCCCTTTACAGCTGATAATAATTTATTGCAGAGCACATGTACTTTTATCCGGATTGAATTGTAGCTAAAATCCACGAAACCCCAATAGTTTGGTAACTGAACTGTTATGTGATCTCCTTCGCTCAATAACAGTTGACTCTTGACGAGCCACGACCAGCCGCCTCCAACTTAATCTTCCTGATACACTTCTCTTCTGGGAGAGAAGGACCGCAAGTCCAAAGTATACAGATCTGATTGGAGGGGGCGTCCAGTGCAGCTACTACGAGACAGGTTCTGCATGCGTGGAGTGTCGAGTAAATGTGAGTACGTAAGATGATTGTAGAATTGTCTCGGACTAATAACGGGTGTCGATCAGGCGCTGTGCCTGACATGGGTGAAACACCGCATCTTGATTTGTCTCGGCGACATGGCCTGCTCCATCTCCATTCTTTCCTCAAACCTCTTCCCGACAAATATATCATTATACATATCTACTCCGCCACGACCCGCCACACCACCTATATTACGACACCATGCGCATCCCATCTACGGCCCCTCAGCTACAAGTCAACACCTTCACACACCCTCCTCCTTGGGGTGCTTACATCACCTATCCTCCAGGCGCTGTAGTAACCTACCTTGCGACAATCTGGAGGTGCGAAAGCTCTCATACGAGTTGGGAAGAGCCGGCCGGAGTTGTGAGTTCATATTCTTCTTGGTGTATTCTGACCGAGAAGGAGTTTTATACATAAGTATAAAGAAGAGGTTTAGAGTTGGGGAAATATGCCCGATTGCTATGTTAAAACATTGCCGAGGATCTGTGCTGACTCATAGTCTCTACTTTATGTGTAGCCATCCTCTAATCTTGCCTTCTGGACCCCCATAGGTGTACTTGGATCGAATGTTTCTACATCTGCCCAACAAAGTTCGCCACCACCTTACTCTCAGTCATTGAACGCTCAATCCGAAAAGGTCCCACCTTATCAGACCTTTATGGAATCGTCGCCTTCACATAATGTCGGCAGCGAGAAACCTGGCTTTGATCCCGGACATTCTGGAAGCTTCAGTTACCTTTCGGACAAGGCTGGAGATCCGTTCAGGACTGCCGTCATCAGCGAGGAAGAGAATGAATCCAAACACGAGGATAACTTGAAGGATGAAGTACGGGGCAAAAGGTTCTGGAGGGTTGGTGGCCTCGGTATCTGGGCGTATGGCCTAGATACAAAGGAGGAAAGCATTAGGGAGAGGCTGTGGAGAGAGTGGTCTGATAAACACAATGGGGACGATTGGATAAAAATCTCTAGAAAAAGGACAAAATTTTACAACGAGAGCATGTTTCCGTCCTTTAACCTAACTAAATAAAATAAGAAACTGACGTCAATTTTAGGTGGCGGTCGCCATGTGCGGCCGTTGTTCACTTGGAAGCTTGTCGAAAAGGGGCAGCGTCTTCCCGTCGATGCTTTGCCTATCGGCAACGAGCAAGACGGTGCGGTGCTCTACGCCGCCCGGGCTTGGCATCAAGGAGGAGTGCATCTTGGAAAGTGCGTGAATCTTAATTATCTATAGTATTCGGCTCTGATCATCCGCCCAGGGCTGGTCATCATCTTCATAAAGGCGCTTCCATCCCATACGGAGGAGGCGAAATCTCTTTCGACACATTTGAAGTCTTTTGTGGACCAATCAATGAACCGCACCTGGTCAAATGGATGACATTCCCTCATGGCCAGATAGCCCACGTACAGGGATGGCAACCGGTTGAGGGAGGCCGAGAAAAGGATGGAAGAGCGTTGTTATTGGCCAAAGGCTTCTATGACAAGTGAGTGACCCGCAGTATACTGTGTATTGCATCTGGCTAATTGGATGCAATCCTTTAGTGGACAACATCCGGGGAGTAAGTCTCAAGTGAACTCGTTTCTGGAACACTATTAACCAACGTATATCAGAAATTATAGTGCAGGATGATCACGCTTGCGTTGGGTATGGCGGTGGGGAGGTCTGGATTCGACCTTATCAGATTCTGGCCTATGCCAATCCTCACCGTCGTTAATTTGTTCGACTTGATGGATGTGTAAGCATCCCTCATTCCGCCCACTTGTGAGCAGCAATAGTGAATCAGGAAAGCGACAGTTAGGATCTTCGATAAGGACAGCTGAGATTGGTTCGTTTTGGAGTCTGATATTAACATGTAGAGATCTACGCAGGCCACCCTCATCATGAATGTAAGATGCTTCTTTGTGCACTTTATCTAACCTATATAATCTGATGAGGCAATGTCATCCTTCCGTTCAGAACAACGGAGTTGGTCGTTTTTTCGTTACAGTTGCTACCGTGGAGAACGTCTTCTGCCTTCATTCTCCTAAAGACGGCAACATCCTCAAAGGCATGAAATGTGATAGGAAGGATCTTGGGAGCAGGTCCCTTTGGAATTATGCTATCAAAGGTGGCTAATACAAGGCATGTGAATTGGAGGCCAGACTGCGATATGTATGAACAGTTGCAAAAGCTTCATCAAACAAGCGATAGCAAGGCGGAAGACATCATAGGTTGCCTGTATCGTTAAATGCAGCAGCAACGTCTTCCTTTGTTCAAAAGGATGGTACTATTATTCCAAGGAGTCAAATCTCTGAGCAGGAGAAAGCCATCTTCCAAGTGATGGCATGATATCAATAACCTGGTTATGAAGACCGTAGCCTTTCCTATCTTTCCCCTCTAATTTACGTATCGCCCAGCTCACCAGATCTTTTCCTCCCACAACTCTCCTGGCCTGCAGCAACTCCTGCCTGTAGCATTTTGAAGATACATCTTAACTCGATCCCTAACATCACCTTCAAACCGCCATTGGACCGAAAATCGTCAGCAGCTGGTCAATAACGATTGAGAAAAACACACTTTTTTTATTGATGTCGTGCGAACAAATACCCTCAGTCACCATTTATGGTACCACCCAGATTACCTCCGTCTCAGCTTATGTTACCACTCTTACCAGTCTCATCCCTGGGAATCCAGTGGTATCAGTTCTAACCTCTGTGGTACCTGCCATTTGCGCTGATGATGCTCTTGACTGTCCTTCGGAGACTAAAGAAGATGTAGTAACTGTGACGCCGACTTCGACGGCCATATATACTAGTGATATATCGACAAATGTTGTAGTCACAAGTATAGTTCCTCAAAGAACATTATATTACGCATGTTCCTCATCTCAGGAAACATCAGCGCAGGGGATGACGAGTACCAACCAAGTACAAGAAACATTGAATAATCAACCTTCTACTAGCACTGAAGGTGACAGCAGAGTGGCATCATACACAAATGTCCAGCAGTCAAGCTCGAGCATTAGCAGTGCCACATTGGTTGGTCAATTCACAGGCATTGCAACCCAAATAAAGGGCAGCGCGACAGTAGTTGGGGTATCAGCAAGCAGTGTGTCGTCTGTGGCAGATACGATTTTATCTCCATATCATACGACCACCTCCCCACATTCTTTTCAACCAGGACCATCTGCCAGTCGGTTAAAATCAGTTGCTACGTCTTTACCGATCGTAACAACATCTCACACATCATCTGCTTCATCAGCAGTCGCATCTCAACAAGAAGACACCAACGTTACGCCATCCTCATCAAAACATGCCGCCATCGCGGGCGGTATCATAGGCGGTATACTAGGCAGTATTGTCATAGCATGCTTGGTGATTTGTATGAAAAGAAAGAAAAGAGATAAGCACGAGGATGTCAAAAGATGGAGTGGAGAGAATGAGGATGTTGATTATTGGGAGAGACGATTTAGGGCATTAGAAACGGAAGGAGACATCATCTACGGTGAGAAGGACGACTGGGATTTGCAGTCGAGCAAGAAACTGCGCGTGAGTTTGAGGAATCGCTCCCACAATTACTGGCATTATGCTGACCGTTAGAATAGCTCACTCTTGATCTTGCATCCAAGGATATGGATATTATCCCGTCGCGCCGCTTCTCCCGCTTGTCGACTGTATCATCATTTTTCTCGTCGTCTTTCGGCGGGGGCATACCTACTCGCATATCCAACAAGACTGGGCTTAATTTCTCACGTCCGATCAAACGTGCGGATGCCTTGTCAATTCGATCTTACCCTAAAAGCCCGAGATCAAGCACTTCAATGAAGTCTACTAAAACAGGACGCCATTCAGTGAGTTCAAGGAAATCCGGCAAGTCGTCCCAGCGTTTGTCAACCTCTGTGCTTCCCTCCATGAGGGAAGAAGACGAAAATACAGAGAAAAATGACGAGAGTATGGCCCCAAGGGAACCCGAGGAACAACTAATAATGGAATGGATTCGATATTCCCAGGTGGATGATGACGAACGCGAACAAGGCAAGCGAAGAGAATTACCCTTCCAGCGATCATCGTGGCAACTCTCGATGGGCGGGGGCACTTTGTACCATCGGGAAGAGACCGTGGCTATCGGGCCCCCGCCACCTAGACGATCTCTTGCCTCGACGTCACATGACAATTTCGTATCGTCCCCGCGTTCCACACTGTGCCCTACCCAGTCATCCTTTGACCGGTACGACGGCCCTTACCCACCGGTGGGATCTTCCTACGAACGGTCGTCAGATCTATCCCGTACACCTTGCCTGACTCCAGCAGCTGCAAAAAGCTCCGAAAGTATTTTGCATCTGCCCGGATCTGATACATCCAAGTACGATGCGGGCGTCTTGTCGGATACTAAACCCAAGCGATCGATGAGTCGAACTAGGCGTTCAGCGGGCAAATTTGTCCCTCAGCTTTATTTAACCCGAGAAGCTATAACACCGAGGTTATGGATCGACGACGAGTTAACAAATCAATTTGAAGGCTCAAAGGGATCGGGGGAAACAGAGAGGGTAACAGAAAAAGCACTCATATCCTCATTTTCGGCAGAGACAATCGATGAACGCCAGGCGCCTGACATGTCTTCCAGAAGTAGTGAAGATAGTCACCTTGAACAGACGATATCAGAAGGGGAACACGACAGGGCTTCTTCTCCGGGAACGTATTGCACCAAATCATCCTTATCAGTCGTCCCATTATCACCAGCTCCGCCGTCCCTATCCCTGAGCTCCGTGACATCATCGTTGATGGAAGATGCGCCGGAAAAAAAGATCGGTCTAGCCGAACGGTCGGCGGTGACTCCACAGCTGCCTGTATTAACTCTCAGGTCATCAGTGGCGAGTAGTTGGACTTGGGGTTGATATCCGGTGAGGAGAGGGTCAGAGCATTCTTTGGTAGGCATTATTAGCTGAAGCTTGAGAGCGTCGCGAAAGCGAAGGGCGACGAGGGAATGAGGTGGATTGGTGCAATGGAACGGGCTATAGACACCGTTACGATATTAATGTACGGCCTACATACAGCTGCAGATAGATTGCAGGATTATCCAGCTTGGAGACATGCAAGGTGTCAATGTACGTACGACTCGTGGCTTGAATCAACTGTGGCTGTCGGCGTTATGGGGTGTGGCACTTTGCGTTTCCGCTGGCTGGGTGGAGTCGGATGTGCTACTACAGCCAACAGCACCGTCCATCTTCAATCTTCCATCTTTCTCTTCCATATCCTCCCCCGCCGCCACAGCCAACATGTCAGGCGGATTCTTCGGCTTCGACACCGCACTTCCCGAACACCGCCAAGCCGCAGACCGTCCCAATGACGCAGCCGACACTTCCAAATTCCAAAATGCCAGTTCTCTGCTTAATCCCTTCAATCTAGAAGCCCCAGAGGACGAGGAAATGGAAGTCTACACTTGGGGTCAAGGGCTAGACAAGGATGTAGAGGCAGCAGATGAGCTGAATGATGCAACGTTTGGCGTGGACGTCAATGCTATCAGTGAGTAATGTGAGTCATTGAGGGGTATAATGTTGATCTTGTACGTCCTTGAGGGGGTGGACAGTTCTCCTTCGGCAATGAAGAGTCATTTTCTTCCCCGGCTAAGCCGTCAAAGCAATCCCAGTCGCAAAGAGGACCCATCGCGTCGACTGCCTCCCGATATCGGCCTAAAGTCGCGGCCGATCCGTTTGCCTTTTCTGAAGATGACTTTTATGCTTCTCGCCCTGTCAAGAGTAAGGGATATCTATCATTGCATTATACTTCCAGGTCGCTAATGCTCTGTCAGAGACCCAACCGAAGCCCAAGACAAAGTCTTCGGCTGAGCCTGTTTGGACAAAGCCAGCTGGCCAGGTCACTAGTTGGGGAGCGGCCCCATCCTCAAGTTAGTCATTTTCATCAATATTCTTTTTCACGATCTGACTCATGATGCAGCAGTAAAGCCATCCCTTGGGTCCAACCATGCACAGGTGGAAGCTCCCGGACATATCAAGAGCCTCGAGGAGATTGAAGCGGAGTTTGCGTCAATGCCTGCGCCCAGTGCGGCGCAGGCTGCCTTCCAGGCGCCTGCTCAATTATCAGGACCGCCCCCTGCAAATGCTGTTGTGACACTTGAAGAGCTTGAGAGGCAAATGATGGAAGAAGTTCCTCAACCTCTTGCCCAACATCAAGCCCAGCAACAAGGGCCTCCTCGAGAGGTTACTCCCACTCAGATTCCGGGTCTCGCCCAGTCGGGGTATGCTTCTCAAAAAGCTGTCCTCGACAGTATGTTTCCTGACCTTGGCAAAAGTCCTGGACCCGTACCTCCAGGGCAGCAGCAAGGCCAAACAAGGCAAAGTCCTGCCCCTATAGTTCCTAGTCACGAAGAGCTCGCTCGGCAGGAACATTTCCAAAAGGTTTTCGAAGCGAAAGTCCAAGCAATGTCCAAATATAATAACCTTATGGGATCATCTGACAAGGACTTTATCACCCGCATCCAACTGTCTCAGCTCGCTACGTCCGATCCTTATATTTCCGACTTTTACGCCCAAGTGTTTTCTGCGATGGAGAGAAGCCGTCGGGCCCATGAGAGTGGTCAAATGGACAGGCCAACTGTGGTACAAATTGCAGCAGGTTTTGGCTTCGGTGTTGGTGGTCCGGCCGGCAACAGATT
>NC_009177.1:1742615-1757615 GCF_000149385.1 Cryptococcus deneoformans B-3501A
CAGTAGAAGCGTTGAATGGGTTGGACGCCGGAGTAGCATTACTACCCGACCCGAAGGCGAAAGCGGGAGTGCTCGGCTTAGCGACGTTATCGGTTTTGAACGTATTCAAGGGCGCAGAAGTAGAGCCACCATTGACAGAGCTCGCACCGAAGACAAACGGTTGGCTACCGGTCGATACATTTGATCCAAACGCGCCTGCATTAGCAGGCTTCATTGACGCGTTACCGGGAGCACCAAAGGTGAAAGCTGGTGCCGTGACCCCATTGGGCCCACTTTTATTATCGAAAGGATTCTTGGCAGAGTCTGCATTCGCAACGGTGCTTGGAGCAGTCCCGAAAGGAGAGCTCGTCCCGTTCGCAGCAATGGACTTGTTAGCAGGGCCACCAAGCGTGAACGTTGAATTATTATTTGAAGTTCCCCCAAACGGGTTCGCAGGTGCGTCCTTTTTATCTTCGGCTTTGTTCACAGCTTGGCTACCGAATGAGAAGCCTCCAAAGGCTGGCGTAGTGCTGGGAGCAGTGATCCCACCCCCAGTTGCATCTTTATTGGCTACAGCTGTGGTGGGGGTTGTTACAGGGGTGGTGGAGCTGCTCGCACCAAATGTAAAGGCAGGCTTTGAGGCGGGAGTGTTGCTGGAAGGAGCGGGCGCACCGAAACTGAATGCGGGTTTTGAGGGGGTATGGGACGAGTTGACAGAATCCGGGGCGGCAGAGCTTGAGTTGGATTGCCCAAACGTGAAAGCAGGTTTGGATGGTTCATCAGACTTGGGCTTATCAGAGGCGGGCGCACCGAACGAGAACGGAGACTTGATAACAGTGTCCGATGCCGCTGGTTTGGACACAGAAAACTGCAACACCTTATTAGTTCGTGAATCTGTCCCCATGTTGACTTCACTCACTGAAAAAGAGGGAGCAGCATTAGATGCTGCGGCGGGGCTGTCCTTCGACTTCCCAAAGCTAAATTCACCACCAGATGTTGAATCCTTTTTAACGCCAAAACTGAATCCGCCACTGGGAGCTGCAGAATCCTTCTTTGCAACTTCTGGTTCCTTTCCGCCGAAGGAGAACGGTGAAGCAGCAGAGTCAGTAGTTTTCTCCTTATCCCCCTCCTTGTTCCCGTTTACCGAAGCTCCAAAAGAGAAGACGGGCGCTGGCGAAGCACTAGCAGACGCGATGGGTGGGGGCAAGGCTGCTGGTGGCGCTTTTTCACCACTGTCCTTTTTCTGAACACCAAAATCAAGTGCAGGCACAGGGACAGGCGACGACTGTTTAGTTGAAGAAGCGGACGACACGGTGGCACTCCCAAAAAAGTTAGGGATGCTACCGGCTTCAGCTTTTCCAGCACCAGATATCGTTTCACCAGACACTTTGCTAGAAGAGTCGCCGAAAGAGAAAGATGGCTTTTTTGCGGCTTCAGTGGAAGTAGGAGCTTTGGAGAAGAAGGAAGAAGCGGCGGGCGGTTTACCTGCTGGTGTGGTAGAGCCGGTAGGGTTGAGCGAAGCAGATTTCTCTGTGGTACCTCCAGAGATGGGGAAAATACCGTTAGCCAATGGAGACGAGTCACTTTTATTGGGCACAGGCATTGTAGGGGGAGAGTCAGGCGCAGCCACGATAGAACCAGCAGCGAGAGGAGATGAAGCTCTAGGGCGGGTAGACGCAACGCCCAGTCGGGCCAAAGGCCCACCAGCACGCGGCAGACTTAGTGGAGGGAGGGGTGCAGCTGGTGTTGTCACAGACTTTGAGGGCATCGTATTGTTGGAAGCGTTTTCATCACCAGAAGGCTTCAAGCCTGCGAAAGAGATGCCGGAGAAAGAGGGTAATGCAATCTTGGAAGCTTTTTCTAGCTCTTCCATATCCGGCAAATCCTCGTCCTTGGCAGAATATCGTCCAGAAGTAGGAGGAGTCTGGGATCGAGAGTAAGATGCTGCGCTTTGGTGTGTTCGTTTTGACGTATCGGACCTGGCGCGTAAAGAAGAACCTCCACGGGGCATTTGATCGACCGCTCGAGGCTGATATGTGTCAGAAGTAGAGGGCTTACCCGGAGAAGGTGCTGTAGCAATGATTGATGGTACTGAAGGCGGAGCCGGAGGGGGAGTAGGTGAGGTTGAGCGCTCAACGACAGTTTTCTTGGTACGCCGAGTCGACCTAGATGACCTCGTGACTGGTTCTTCTTCATGCACGGGCGCTGGCTGTTTTGGAGCGCCTCTTCTGGTAGATCTTCTATTGGCTTTGGGGGTGGTCTCCTCGACGGCATTGGTTCTATTGAGTCGAGATGATCGGCGGGGAGTGGGAGCGGAAGGAGAAGGAGAGGATTCCTTAGGCGCCAAATATTCAATTTGGGCGCCGGAAATCTGGCTAGCAGTCTCACTTCTTGCATCCGATGGAGTTGGGGATGGTCGATACTCTGTAAATAGTCAGCAAAGGTGGGCCGCCGCACATTGCAAACTAACCTTGACTCTCCATCCGACTATGTTTCCTGACCTCCCTTGCCTCTCTGTCAGCTACCCTTCTCCGACCATACGGGCTGATCATGACTGATACTCCCAAGTCACCAAATCTTTCTTTGTCTTTCCTTTGTTTGGCACTTTCACCACCAGCAGCAGTCGCAAGCGGGACGTTAATGCTTCGTCGGAGAGTACGGGAGGATTGGCCGAGAAGAGGTGGAATGTCGCCTTTTCGAGCATCAGTGAGAGGAGTTTTACGCATGGCTTCCAAAGTGTAAAGAATGCGTTCGGCTTCGTTTTTGTGAACAGGTGCTGGCCTTTGCGCTGGAAAAAAGGTAAGTTCTGCGGAACGCAAAGAACACCCGTAAACTACTCACAAGCTTTGAGTTCACTCTCCCTCATAAAGACCTTATCATCCTGATTCCAAACCATCTGGCCCCTTCTCATGGGAGTCGGGGCAGCTCTAGGCATTGATGTGCCTAACCTGTTGGAGGCAGCCACAGATGCAGGTGATTTGGGTTTTTCCCATTGGTCGTGCATGAACCAATCCTGATAGTCGTCAGTTCATGGATTATAGAATGGGAAGGAAGAGCAGGTGGGGTTCAGTTACTTACCAGGACACTTCCTTCTTTTCGCCTGATGCTATCTCCTTCAACACTCATCCTATCATCGTCTTTGTCACGACTTATACTTCCTCCTGGCGGCGAATGAATTTCAAGGTCCCGTAGGTTCCTTATGCTGGTGCTTCTTACAGTGTCACCTGCGGTGGCCATGCTGAGATCAGAGACAACGCTGGCATGACGCCGCAGGTTAGCGGCAGTTGCTGAGCGACCGAGACCAATGGTGCTGGGTTGACGCGGTCGAGGAGAGGCAGTGGGCAGTCCTCGGAAGGGTGAAGCCATTGGATGAGCATGCTGAGGAGTGTCAGCATGGTGACTCATCATCTAAAAGAATATCTTACATCACCGTCTTCTAATGTCTGCGCGAACGTTTTGCGGCCAGGAGTAATGTTCTTTTGTGCGGCGGCAGTCGATGAAGCTCCATTAGCACCGGCATATTTAGACTTCCACGGACTCCAGATCTCTTTTTCCTTCCCTCTGTCATCCTTGCCTAAACTATCTTCCTGGAAACCAGCATCATCATCTGCAAGTGTAGCTAAGTCAACCCTCTTGGAACGAGTCAATGTGCCAGTCTTTTTTGGTGAAGCAACAGCCTGCCCGTACGCTGAAGATCGCAGCACGTTGGACGGGGGGTCGAGATATGACATGGACTGGGAAGAGGTGAGGGGTCTAGAGAAATTGGCAGGCTTTCTGTGTGCGGTCTTGTCATTAGAAAAAGAGGACTTGGGTTTGAGGGTGACATGGGGAGAGAGGGGAGGAAGCATAAAGCCAGACACGGCGCGCCCTTGGACTTCAAACTGATGCTCTGGTGCGTAGTCACTGGCGAGGTCGTTAAACCGGTTCGTCCGAGGCTCTGGTGAGTGCCTTCGTATCCTCTTGCCTTCTCGTCTATCGGACGGAGACTCAGGATCCTCCAGTTCGTTACCAAAGGATGACAAGCTGTCACGCTTAGATCCTCCTGCTGTCTTTCCAGGTGTGGAGAGCCACTGAAGAGGTCTTGTGAAAATAGACTTTATTCCAGACAACAGTGACGGTTCGCTACCTGATCTGGTAAGGCTCCCACCGGACGCGAGACTCTGGACTCTGGAAGTAGGGACGGGTTTCTTCGTAGGAGAAGTTTCGCGCCCGGCGAGGCTGGCAAGGTCACCCATGGTGGAAGAGGGGTGCAGAGCGCTTTGGCCTAATGGTCTCTTGTAGGGACTGCTATGCCTATGTATTCTGGGATTCGAGTTGGGCCGATGTGCGCCCGAGAGGGCGCGGTGGAGGTCGGACATGGAGGCCACTGTCGTTAGGGCTGGGAACCGGGGTGTGGAGAGGAATGGTGGGGACGGCGGGGAAGAGCGAGAATAGTAGGAAGTAGTAAGAAATGGCAAGAAATGGCCAGGAATTGTTTGAATGTTTCCTCCATCCACACTCAGAGAGTCCCTGTTCACAAAATACACCACCCAATATTTACAAATCCTTTTCCTCCTTTTCTCCCACGCGTCATCCTTCCTTTTCCTCCTCATGCTTCCTTCGTTCACCTCAGCTCTCATTGTCAAGCCATGCTGAGTTGCTGACAATACGCAATGCGTTCGACCACTCCGTCTGTACGCATTTTCTACCACCAGTCACTGCTAGTTCACGATGTAGTGTCAGATGTCATTCATGCGCTAACAAAAAAACACCATATCATGTCTGGCATATATCACAACACCGCTCAGTTTCCCTTATCATTGACGAATACTACATCGATCCCATCATGACTATGGAAGCACGAGCGCGTCCCCATTGTCCGTCAGCTCTTGCCCCAGCTTCTGAAGTCCCCTGCCTATCCTTTCCAGAAAAGCATCACGTTTTGCTTGTCGTTGTGGGAAATAATATGTCGCTAACGCCGTGACATTTGCCTGTTCGACGTCAGCGCACTCCGGCAGAGTCACCGTCATGAGATTAAACTCACTCGCACGTTATGAACGAACCCACTAGCATTGGCCTCCATTTCCTCAGTCAAGCCCGATAGTCCTTGATAATACCCTCTCTCCGTTTCATCCCTTGGCATGGCATCTTGTCCGTTCGTGGCGATTACAACTACTGGACTGTGTCTCTCACTCAGTGGTCGTTCGCGTAACCGAGATGTTCTTGATGCTTCCGCCTTTTGTCGGTAGTATTCTTGCACTTCTTCAAATTCAACTTCGAATGGCCGAGGTGGAGGGAGCGCGGGAGGTGCTTTCGCTGTTTGAGATGACAGCCTCGAGCCTAAAGCTGGCCGCTCCTGCCTTCCTTCTGACGAGCCCTCTAAACTATCCCAATTGTCATCGTCTGAATAGTCGTGATTTCTTATGAAACTTTTTCTGTCCCCGAGAGACTCCTTGTCACGAGCAATCCCAACATCATCGGCCTTCCCGTTTCGCCTCCCTCCTCTTTTGGTCACACCGCTTCTTTTCCCCCTTTCATAGCTTGTTGCCCGCATTTTTTCAGCCTGATCAATTATGAACAATGCTTCTTTCCTCAAAGCTAGTTCTTCCTTGGCAGCGCTCTCTTTATTGTGAGAATTGAAGCCTTGTCCCGACCCTATTCGGATTGGCGGAACAGCCAGAGGGGCATCATCATTGACAATGTGCGCGGATCCCGCTCGGCTGGTTGAGTCACGTTGGGCTACAACCGCACGAGCGCGTGTGGGGGGCGGAGGTTGACGAGACGGTTGCGTCCGACGTGACTGGACAGTCTTCGATGCGGTAGGTAATGCAGTAGGCGTAGTAGTTGAGGGAATTGGTATTGTCATAATCACTCGTGTTGTGTCTGAAGGAGTGGCAGCAGGTGTAGACGTAACGGCCGTTGTCGGAGGGGATGACTTGCGTCTAACTTTACGACGGGGTTCTTCCCCTGATAATGTTGTAAAAAAGGCCATGGATTTTGGTGAAGAACTCTCTAATGATGCGGGGAATACAGGATTAGCACCTGTCTCGCTGAAGAATTGTCCTTGCGGGCGAGAAGAACATCGGAGAAACGCAAGAGCGGCAGATCGTTCCCATATAATGTACGCCAGTATACAGCATACAATATTCCAGCAATAAAACGATAATAAAACACTTCAAAACTAAAGTAAATAGCTGCGGTCTTAGGCATGAAGAGACGCGTAGCAGCGGAAAGACGTCTAGTTGGGGTCCTTTATCCGCTGCAACAACAATCGCCTTTCTCGAGCAGCAGCCATTACAACTACCCGGTATAGCCAATGATGTAGATATGGATGTAAACTTACCAGTGAGATTTTGTGGTGAGCATGCCCTGGTCGGACTAGAGCTCTTAAAAGGTCTTTTGCCTAGCAAAACATCTTCTCTTGCAGTTGTTGAAGCTAGAGCGACGAACATCTGTCAGCTATAGAAAAGGCTCAAACCCATTCCCTGCACCTACCTTGGCTACTCGGAGAGTGGACATCAGCCTTGAGATGCTCTCCATCTTCCCCGGTAATCATCACTGCGTCAGGAGCATTGTCTGACTTTACCTCCTCTGCTCTTGAAACGGGCGGCCTTATCGTCTGCTCATTATTGGCAGCATTCCGAAATGCAATCTCCTCATCACTTGGTAAATCAATAACGTTTCCGTTCTCGTCCTCAACCACCCATGCCCAGCCCTTCATGCCCTTCTTCCTCTTCTTCTTATCCTTCTTTTCTTCCTTAGTGGCTGTCGTAGGTTCGTCAACTTTCGTACTGCTAGCTTCTGCGGCTGGCCTTGCGCTATTAGGGCCGTTTTCACTCATGTAGCGTGTGGTTCGCAAGTTCCCGAGGGAAAGAGACGTCGGAAGCGGCGGTTTGGTATTCCCCGCTCCGCTATCCCTTGATCGTCCTCCACTTCCAGTCGTGTTTTGTCCTCTGGAAGTCACGGGAGTTAAAATAGATGACAAGGGTGGTAAAGAGTGTCGACCAGAGCGGGTTGGATGGCCCGACATGTAGGATGAGAGAAACTCGATGCGAAAAGACGAAGGAGATGTATGAGTCTATCAATGAATGGGGGGGAGACGAGTGCAGTGTTGATATTTCCAGGCGACATTAACCTTCTCCACTTACGTTCGATCTTCTGCCCCAACAGATTCTGGAGTGGCGCTGTTCTTCGTCGTTTGACATTGCTATTCCCATTAAGACGGCCGTTTTTTTCGGTATTCCATGAGCTGCATGGAATGCACCCCTTATACGTTCGCAAGATGCAAAGACCAGTCCACAGCTCACAGCATAACATACATACAGGGCGTCCCTATATGAAGGCATTATTATTAAAGGAATGTGTCGTTACTGGCATTACTACGTAACTCTCTTTTATGATGGCGACCACAACCAATGCAAGTTACACTAGATTAACGAATACAGTTTGCATACCATAATATCCACAAATGAGTGACTGAAAAGTAAGTGAAGCCTATTGACAACAATAAGGAGTTTCCTCCTTATTCTCTTCTACCGATTGATTCGTAACTGATATGACCAAGGTAAGCAGTTTTCCAGAATGGTCCGTTTGAACTCACGTTGGGGGAATTTCACTGTTATACGAGGGCTCTTCATCCTCAATGGCCCCAGCGTCTCTGTGCACAGTGATACCGGTCCCATCAGTGTCTGTCGGACTCATCGGCTGGGGGGCACCACTAGAACCTGCGAGACCCTGATTTTGCACTCGGAACCTCTGCTGTTCTTGGTATGCTTCTCTCTGTTTGGCACCCATGGCACCAACGTCCGCACCGGCAAAGCCAGCGGCCCCAGTCGCGGCATCAACACCCGTGGGGTGAGCAGTAGGCATGGGTAGAGGCTCCATGTTCAAATCATACATGCCATGGCCACCAGCACCACGACCAGCGAAACCAGCAGAAGTGGTGCTGGGTGGTCCACCAGACGAGGCTGCACCGTAGCCACCGTCAGAAATAGTTGCGGCAGAACGAGGATATTGGCTCATTTCTGGAGAAGCAGCGGTAGATGCGACACCAGGTGCGTAGAAAGGTTCAACTGTCGGTGCACCCCCATCGTGTCCTAAATCGATGGGCGCCTGATTTTCAGGTCGTCCAGGGTCAAACTGAAAAAAGGTCAGCGTGCATAGGGAGATGCAGACAACACTTACCATCATGTCGTCGAAATCATCCCTATGAGACTTTCTCCTCTTCAACAGGAACCACAGGATAATGGCAATGAGGGCAAGACCAGCCACACCTCCCACGACACCTCCTACAATGGCGCCAGTATCTTTGAAAGACCATTAGTTATCCCACCTCAATGATCGAAAGAGAACCTACGGTTCGAGGAGCTAGAGGATGAGGATCCGGAGGAATCACCAGGTAGGGTTGCCGTGGGTGACGTAGTGACCACCCCGTCAGAGTTGGTTACGGTAACATAGCTGAAAAACCATGTCAGTCATAGAACACGGGAACACGGTAACGTTTGCCTTCCTTGAAGAAAAAGAACTTACACGACACTGCTTCCATCAGACATCGATGTGGAGCCAGATATAGCCGAGCTTGCCCCCCCTGCACTGCTGGTGACACTCCCGCTGCCACTGGGGCTTGCAGTGGCGCTAGCCGATGCACTCTGGCTTGCACTTCCCCCCCCGCTGGAAGTCGGTTGTGCGCTAGAACCTGGACTTGTTGTACTCTGGCCATTGCTTGGTGATGGGGTGGGCGACGCAGAAGCTGAAGCCGACGATGCAGAATCCTGGCTTGACTGCTCGCCACCACCGGAAGATGTCGGTTCGGCACTACTCTGTGGTTGAGATGTGACGCCTGGAGAAGAAGTAGTAATATCTGAAGGTTGGACGGCGGAAGAGGTAACGTCGTCGCTAGTGGTAACGGGGTCAGAGGTTGGCGTTGCGGAACCAATACCAGAAGTAGAGGCGTCGGCTACAGAGGATATGGGGTCAGTCGACGTCGGTACAGCAGAAGCGGAGTCTGAAATATTCGACATGATGGGGCTGAAAATATATAGTATATAGTAAGGCAAAAGAGAATGTGGCAGGACCACTCCTGTATCCGTGACGAGAATCTATTGAAAGCTGAGAGGGACTATCAAAAGGAGATGAGGCGAATGATCTGTGCGGTGCAAAAGCACTGCACGAAAGTTCCCTATTGTCCACGTTGTTGTCCGCCGGTGATTCTGATATCTCCTCCTTTTTCCCCCAAGGGGTTGCAGCGAGGCTCGGGGCTTGAAAAGACCAGACAATTCCCTCAAGCCGAGAGTGGGGAGTATGTATGCGAGCGGTTTTGGTGTGATGCAATCTATATGGAAACGAATACAGGGCCCTAAACATAGATATATACTAAGGACGAACGAAACAACATGCAGCCGGCGCATGAAAGCATGATACGATGCTAAATACGTACACATTTTTCACAGCTTTGTCTGGTGGCAAGACAGCGTTTCACAGGACAAAAAGGAGTGTTAAGGGCGCAATTTGTGACTACGCTTGATCTTGTGGAGGTTATGTGACTAAAATTGAAGATTGATCTTGTAAAGGTGACGAGATAGAAAATTCTTAATACTCGTTGAGTTTTGAGCTGTTGTCTCGTTTCGACTGCGGATAGAGTTGCGTTGTTTGCTGTGTACTTGGACAACGTTGATGGCGGTGACGGATTCCCGGGCACGAGGCACGAGACGCGAGGCCGGTTCTTGGAAATCTGCCGAATTCTGCCACAAGGAAAAAATCCGAGAGCCTGGAATTGAGATTCCTTGTGCGCCGAATGTCGGATAATAGATTTGTCAGATGTGCTGTCCGCCGGGCCCTAAAAATAGAGGAACAACTATTACTACTTGCTTGATATCATACTGTACTACGGGAAAACGCGCAAGAGGCAAGAGCTTGGAGTTCATGAAGTACAGACGATTGCATATGTACCAACAGCGGGCTAGTAGTGTTGCATCGTGGTGCGTCGTGTTTCGTTTGTTCATCATATATGGCCAAGCGGGAGTCTTTTTCTTTCTCGTGAAAAAATTGTGCATTTGGGGTCGCAGGTTTGTCACCGGAATCTGGAAAATGATGGTACGTTATAGGATTATTATTATGATGATATAGCAGTTTTCTACCTACCCTTAGAGCGGTTCGGAAACGAGCACGAAGATCACCTTTCCTGCTTTAGGTTTTACCCCGTTATTCAACAGGTTGTATAATATAGCGTACCGCCGCAAAGCAATTGCAAGCGCAAAGATGATCTCGTCAGTACTTTTCATCTGGCTCCACAATTATATAGCTATCCCCGCCATACTCTATAAGCCGAGTTGAATGAAAGATGGGTCACTTGCCATGATTGAAAATCTCGGTACTAACTGACAAAAACTGAGAGAAAACCGACAATTGCGCTGCACATATGATGGTCAGATTTTTGTACAATGGCCGGGACCACCTGAACTTGATGGATTAGACCGTACGTGCTTCATTACATACATAGACCGACTATCCCACTCGTCTACTATCTAACATTCGTTGGGATGCTAAACCCTTTATGAACAAGCTCATGATTCTTCACCGATCAACAATGTAACTTCGTCTACGTCGTCGTCTCTCTTTGTTTGCTTGGGCTGATTATACACGTCGATACCTACAGACAATACATGAGCCACATGCGTGTTTAGCTTAGGGCACAGACATCGTACCTGATGCCAAAGAGTCGATCAACAGTTGTAATCTTTTAGGACCCAAAGTGGGATCTGACTATCCAATTGAATCAGTATCCTTGCAGAAGTGGGTACTCAATTCGACCAACCTCTCGCATTTTCTCCAACTCTCCTCCAAAACCTTCCACGATTTTGTTCATATACACTGTCCTGAACTTGTTCCTGCGTTCCTCTAAACTGGCTAATTCCGCTCCTTCGGCGGGGGAGCGGAAGAAAGGAGGAAGTGTAGAGTCAGGAGATGGTGAAGGTGAGTTTGTAGGATACCGCGTGCGTTGTTTGGGTTGGCCTGCTAGCCCTGGGGCAGTGACTACTTTGGCGATCTCAGCAGACGATTCAGAACCCGAATCTGCGTCTGAGTCAGAGTCCGATTCCGAGGCTGAAGAGTCCGACGAAGAAGACGAAGAAGATTCAGATGAAGATGCTGACGAGGAAGCGCCATCCACCTCCATTGCCTCCTGTGAAGCTAGTTGAATAGTGGAGGTGGCAACTTCATCGTCCGAGCTAGAGTCGTCATCCGAAGAACTGGAAATGGATAGCTGACGCCTTCTACGTTTTCGTCGGTTGGTTTTTTGAGATGGAGGAGGGGGAGACATATCGACTGATGTCTATCTCCAAGTAGATCGTGTTATTCTGAGCGTTTCTATCGATTCAAATGCTTTGGGACCAGTCGAGTACTGATGTAAATATCCAAATCTTCAGAGGGGGAAATAACAAGCCTCCACCGGAGGACGGGATCAAACTAAAATTTAGCGACTGACTTCTCAATTCCAGCGAGTCACTGCGCGCGGTTTAACAGGATCGTTCGTTCGCTTGTAGTAGGGAAACTACTAATACGAAAATGGCAAGCAGGTAAATGATAATTATCGCACTATTTGCTTGCTATTACTGCAACCTGATACAATTAGGACCCTTTCATATGCTTTCTTATAGCCTTGCAAATAAGAAACAAGCGCAGAAGGTTATAAATATTTATTTATATAGCACGAGGAGGTGGTCGAGTCTTCCGAATAGAGTAAAAATATGTGTTGTTGTATAAATATAACCAAAAGTCAATCTCGCCTATAAAACCTGAAAGACTATATAGCAGAACAAAAGCAGCCAAATTGTAGCCAGCTGTCGCCTTATGGCGATTCCCCTACATGATTAATCTTCTGTATTCCATAGTTCTTGGGTCTATCCTCCAGGAAAAAATAACGGTTGGTTTACATCCGCAGCAACATATATCATCATACCATCAAAATCGCAAAGTTAACTTTCGTTCGCTCTATTAGCGAGTGGTCGGCCTTCATGTCCGCTTGACCTTTCGAGCCATACCTATTGATCCTGTTAGTTCCTTTTTTCGCGATTCTTATAGGAAGCACCATTGACAGTCATTACTGTAATCCTTTTAAAAGTGCCATCAAGGATCCCTCCATCACCTAGTAAGTGAGACATTAAAAGAGATGGTTCTATCATTTGCAAATGGAAAGGGCGCTTATTCCCCAGCCCAGTCACTATTACCCTTCAGAAATGGAAGATAGACCCTTGTCCCCACGCCTTCACCATCTTTTGATCCGCGAGCAGAGACCCAACGAGTTGACAAGAATCAGTCCTCGCCCTATTTCGACTGGCGGTTGTGGCTCACGAGCATCGTCGGGCTATAATTCCGCGAGCCTTAACACACCGTTGTCCCCTTTGAGTGCCAACAACCCAGACCTTACGATTTCCCCTCACTCGCAATCTCAGCATGGGTCAATACGCCGTTCGGTTTCCCCTGCTTCAATGTCCTTTCACCTTTCATCCGAAGAGATACCGACGCCCAACAGACGCACCAACAGTATACTGTCGCTTTTGAATGGGCCGATGTCCTCTTCGCCTATATCTTGTATTGGTCCCTCTAACAGCTTTCCTTATAAGGCAGAGCTAGACAATAATCGTTATCAAGCGAATTCTCCTTATCCTCGTCCACCGCCTGCAACATTCCCAATAACAGAACATAGTCAAGCGACATACTTTGAGGAGCGGCCGTATTTACCCCCTACGCCGGGGTCCATTGAGACGTACAATCCAGGGCCTTCTTCATTTCCGGAGTTCCACCCCTACCATGCCCCAACAGCCCCTTACATGCCTCATGCAACAGACAGGCCAGGGATATACAGAAGGCATTCATCCCATCCTAATAAACATCACTCGCTGTACCCGAATCCAGTTCATCCCCCATTACACCGTCATTCTACCCCCCATTCTTCTTCTGCAACTCTCTCTACAAGATTCGATGTTTCCCTTTCCTTCCCACCGCCTCCGCCACCCACAGCATATGCCAGTGGACCGTACGAATCTGACTTCCGCGTATCTGGCCCACGGGTCCCTATCTCGAGAACCACCAAAGCGTGCAACAGTTGTAGAAACCGTAAAGTGAGGTGTGACGCTGGTGCCACGAACGGGGGCAGGGCTGGGGAAGCGCCTTGTACTCGATGCAAGGAGGGTAATTTGGAGTGCGTGTACACGAATGTGCAGAAGAAGAGAGGGCCTTGTCCTGGGTTAGTACCTCTCCTTGTCATTCCCGTTGCCATCAGTAGGTGACTAACCACCGATTTTATGAGTAGTACTGCAAGGCCTACAGGGAGCAGATCCCGTCGCTCTTCAGTACAAAAACAACAGCAACAACAAACGCCCACATCTCAACCCCCTTTGGCTCCATCACACCTCGATTCCATGTGGACAGATCATGGCAATCACTTGGACTCGGTCTCACCCTCGCAACGTTCCAGTATCGCTTCCATTCAAACTTCTGTTGATGTAATCACTCCGGAAGAGATTACATTTGGGCACGTGGGGAGTTATGGCTTTCCATTCCCGCCGCACGCTTCGTCAAGTGCATTATCTCATGAATACGACTGGCATGCTACTAATAAGGCGGCTGTAGGGGGCAGTGTACCCAGATGGTCGGGCCCGCAGGTCGGGCCTCGGGGTTCTCATAGCGCAGCACCTTGGGAGGGAAGACGTTAATTCACTGAAAACGAGCATCAGAGGAAATCATAGTTATTGCTCATAGATGTTTGCCGTGGTGTGAAAGGGAAGATATTTAAGGGTATGGTGATGTGTGCCTTTCCACTGGTGAATATAATAAACGATATATAAATCGCTCAATGGTGGACAGCATGTTGCAGTATATAATGAGGATTGGCGTCAACCACTTATAGGTAGATTTACGAGTCATTTGGATTTCTCTGGTTAAGGTATCGCCAGGGATCAACGTTGTAAAGTATGATACAATATCATCGTATAATTCAAATTATGAAGGCGTCATTATTATCATGCGCTGATAACGAACATCCCTTGATTCTACTCTATGCTAATACCCTCAAGTTCTGCATCGCATGGACACAAGGGGTCTGCCCAACTGCCATCAATGGTTGCCTTCGGCTTCTGGGAAAGCGCCTGGCATGCCCCCAGGATTGACAGCTTGTTGAGCATGCAGGCCGTTGGCCACATTTTCGGCTAGTCTTATCAACTGTACATGGTCACAGTGAGTAGATTCATCATTATATATCGACTGTCTGCGAAACACTTACACCTTCATACATATTGTCCCTCTCTGCTTGAGGTAACCTCCCCATGTCATTCTCCCTCTGGAGCTGCTCCCATATTACTTGCACTCGTTCTCGCCAGTTTTCAAGATCTTGCTGTACTGCATCAAAGATTCGCTCCACGAATGTGTTCATCATCAGCCAAGCCCCGTCGGGACGGTCGTTTGCAGCAACTCCGCCACGCCGTGAGGGTCGCACGCCTGAAAAGTATGACGAATCGTATACGGAGATGGCTGTCGTCGGTGGAAGTGGATCAAAAGAATGGAAAGGACGAGACGTGATTACAGGAGGGAGGAAAGCCAACCACGATGTATTCTCCGAGCACAGCACATGTCGGCATATAAAAGAAGGAACGTTGATGGAATCGTCCATAGGGTCTCGGGGCGCTTGAATAAGAGCTAGGATATCGTCTCGAGCAAGTTTGGAGGATTCTGAATACAACTCAGGTAGTGCATGGACTACCTGGTCCTCAAACCACTGCAGACGATTGGCGTCCTTCCACAATGCTTCGGAGCGAGACACATAGATATGTGACAGAAGCTGGATCGCGTTGGATGGGGACTCGCTGGAAAATAATTAGCGTAAAATGGAAAGTAACATGCGTCTGAGAACGCACCTGTAGCCAGCTTCGACGCTGAAAAGCGCTTCGCTTCTTACACCTTCAGGCAAACTGGCCCCAATTTTATCCGCCAGGGGTACGACAACCTGCGGGAAATCTGTGATCGCCTCTTGTAATGCAAGGTCGCTTG
>NC_009177.1:1762615-1792615 GCF_000149385.1 Cryptococcus deneoformans B-3501A
TACCCACGTTAGGACTACCAACATAAGGCTGCCTGTGCTTTGACACCTAATATAAGCAGAAAAGAGGAGAGGATGGTAATAAATATATGTTACCTCACTGCAACCTACGATCGACGTTTGTTAAGGACAGTTACAGTATCCAGCCTTTCCTCTGTTACAGCATTTCTCATCTAAGATCAACTCATACTACTCAACATCTAGCATTGATCCAGAGCATAAGCAACAGCAGGGAGTAACAATCGTGTACACTGTTCATATCAACGAAACCCTAAAACTGACGCAAACGAACGTCTAGAAATGATAACGATGATGACTTGATGAACAAAAGATGTAGGGTTTTCCACTAATATAAAAAGTATTTTTGAGTAAACAGGAATTTTTCTACCGGATACTACATACAATGCTCTAATTTCCATTACAAAGAATTGTCCAAAGGTTGTCTAGGAAACATGGTACAGAAGGGTCTAACAGTAAACGTCCAAGAAAGCAGGAAAAGGAAAAAAAGGGCGAAATCAAAAACCCCAATAACAGTCTTGCAGTTTCACAAATGATGCAAGAGGCTCTAAACATGCAGCCCGCATTGGCCATAAAACCCTTCAATTTGCATTTCTTCGCCCACATCCTTTCCTGATATTGCCAACTTGGCTTTGATCAATGGTCCCGCAAGAAGCAAGCTTCCCATCGCCGAAGTGACCTTGCCTACCATTGGATTATCTTCCCATGAACGAGTCGAGTTGTAAGACGGTCGTGTAGGTTCCACCGAAGAAAAGGTCTCTTTGATGTGCTCTACTTCAGCAGGCTCATCTAAGTCGCTGTCTGCAGGCATAGAAGTGACGGAAAGAGAAGACGTATTGTTTATCTGATCGCACAAACTAGGGATAGCAGGACGAATGAGGGGGTAGGATGTGAAGATGGACTTCGCAGTAGGCGTAACGGGAAGCTGCTCCTCACCGGATTCTGACTCGCTATCAGAGTCTTGCTCCCCGTATGAAGCGTACGGTGTATCCTCCAACATGGCCGAATGAACCTCCCTTTCCGATTCTTTCCTCTCCATTTCTTCTGCAGTAATGGATTTCCACAACTTTGAGCCTTTCAATGGCGTAGCGTTCAGAGTTTCCTTCACTTCCCGGGGCAGTTGTTTACTGCTCCATCCACGCCTTACGGCTCTATCTGCTAGCCGCCCACGCTCGAGGCCATCGAGCCAACGACGCTTTCCTTCTTCTCTCTCGTACCTCAAACCGAGCTTTTTCATTTGACTCAGTCGGGTGACAAGATGCTCGAGACGTGCATAGAGCGGCGCGTAGGATGAACGTAGATGATGCGGGACGGTGTGGACAACAGGAAGGGATGCTATGAATGCTTGTGGAGTACGAAACGATTTTGGATCAAAACCCGGTGTCGGGCAAGAGGGAGTCGAGGAAACCGACGTGGCTGGGGTCAATGGCGAGGAACAAGTTTCGGTATCGGCGGATGAAGAAGACGTCTCCTCATCTAGAGACGAGGACGATGATGATCGACATCGGGTAAATGGAATCATTTTCCGTCTCAGCTCAAACATATCGACGTTGGATCTCGTTAAGATCCCGACAACATCGTCTTTCACCTTCTCGAACTCTCCTAACAATCGTTCGCTCTCAGAGTTCACTGACCAGGGCAGATAGGCTGAAGGGAGTTCCTCTTTGAGTATAGGGAGAACGTATCGTCGGTAAGTGTCGACAAGAATTGATCGAGCTTGTCGACGGTGCACACGGGCGCTATTTGCCTTATTGACGTGCGACGCCGCATCGGAAACTGCAGTGAGCGCGGATTGGGGATTGTTGGAAATGAGAGGCGATAAGAGCGAAAACAAAAGTGACGATGGGGTTCGACGAGACACCTTATCTGTCTCAGATGATGTTGACCAGCCATTTGTGCTTGACGTGGAGCTCGGTGAACCACAAGTGCTGACTCCTGGACTGGTAGGAGGACTTCTACTGGTGCCTGCCGTCAAAAATGACATCTGCACTTGCTCTACGACATTCTCCAATGCCTTAGCACATCCTTCGGTTATCGGCATGGTGATTGAGGTACCGTCTGTAAAATTGACAGCGATGGTCGAAAGAGGAAGGGAGAATGTGACATCTTCAATGATGATTGCAATCCAACTTGAACTTTCACCTAAGAGGACATTAGGGCATTCAATGCCCTCTTGGAGGCAAAGATTACGATGCGAAAGTAGAGCCGGAGGAAGTGGAAGGGAGCATGAGCTTCACATCCCTAATGTCAATACACGCCTTAGTAATGATGATAGAATGACTTACGTGTAAGGGTGATTGGGAACGGATAAGGTAAACAAGATAGTGAGAGGCGATGGAGTCGACTGGGTAGGACGAGGCAAGAGTCGAAGAAGCATTTTGCGAGGCTTTTGAAAATGGACGGGATAAGACAATCAAGCGGTCTGAAGATTTTTCCAAGCCGCCTGGTCGTGGAACGCTGTGTACAGAGTGTTTCTTTTTAAATAAGGCGATTAAAAAATACGACCGAGCATGGCATGAATGAATGAAATGTTTGTGAAGGATGCTCTCTGCTCGGTCGGAGAGAGGTGAGCAGAAGATGTGCGGGGATAAGAGGCTGGGGAGATGGGGGATAAGAGGATGGGGAGATGGGTAATGAGCAAGACGGGTTATGAGCAAGATGGGATGGTGTGAAGGGAGCAATGTTAACTGTGAAGGCGAAGGCTCATCATGGGCAGGACAGGGTGCAGTCCTCTGCAAATGCAAATCGTAGATCGCGACCATAACAAGTTTATTCTTCAGGGATACTTCAGGCACCCATTTAGCCTCCTATCCGTGATCTATGACGTGGATGCGAACAGGGGCGCAGCATGCACCATCCCACTATCCGAGCCCAGACTTGTTCGGTCGGCTCCTACCCTGCTGGCACCCATCGGACCGCCCAGCTCCTGAATAATACGTTATCACCAATCGCCATAACGGCAGGCGAACATCACAGATCACAAGGTTAGCCAGGAACCAAAAGCGTTTTTATTCAGACTTCCGCCAGAATTCTGTCAGTTTTTGTGTTGTATTGATTATTTCAGATATCCACCGCTTACCGTTTCGTGTGTTCACTTGGCTCTCAGTTCTGTCTTCTGCGTCCTCCCGCCTTTCTTCAAGCTCGAGAGCCCCGACCAGCGACAGTCAGTCAAGGATACATTGCAGAGCGTCCAGCGCCCATACTGCGCCTTGTACTACACTGGGTACCTTTTGTATCTTGTATTGTTGTTGCATGCACTCACCTTGTGTCTTGTGTCTTGTGTCTCATGATGTCTTGCATCCTGTATCCTGTATTCTGTATCTTGTATTCTATATTCTGTATCTTGTATCCTGTATTATTCTGTATCCTGTATTCTGTATTCTGTATCCTGTATTCTGTATTCTGTATCCTGTATTCTGTATCTTGTGCCCTGTGTCCTGTATCTCATCCCTTGTTGTCAGTCTTGTTGTAGCACTCTTCCGCGCGACGGTAATCATTTCGGCAGCTCTTTCTGCAATGAGTTGCAGATCACATCGGATTTAAATTGTATAGCCACACGTTCTTGTTGCTGTATGTGGCCCACCCCTTGTCAAAATTCAGAAGTGAGGATGCGTTGGATTACAATAATTATCAGATCCTCATGGCAAAAACGCATTTTACATAGGTAAACCTGCATTTCATTTATCCTGTTGGTTGTAATTTGTACGAGTATATAATAGTACGGCGACGATCTGATAAAATTCACATGGTCAATCGTCGTTTTGCCAGATCTTCGTTGTAGATCATCAAGATATGATGACATGATCTCCGGTTGAGAATGCTCTGATCTTGCATAGCTATATGATACCAAGAACGTTCATGTTGACTGTTCATACTCGCAAAGCCCGACTCCACCATCGTGCAAGATATTGAAAAGCGAAATGCTGCATCCTCCATTATTTCATGGTCCCATCCTGTAGAATTGTGCGGGTTTCTATTGTGTTGGTATCTACTACTATCAAGAAGCGATGAAAATGCAGGGTACGACTATGCGCATTATGCAGCTATATTGCCTGCTATTGTTCTCTACTATTATGCCATCTATACATCAGCAAGTAGTGAATGATCTGCATCCCTGCGCCGAGTTCTTCTTTTCCCTCCAGCTGAACTTTCCGCAGAGGTCGAATCCCTCTCTCCGAATAACGTATCTGATCATGATTCCGATCATGATAGAGCCGCGACGCAGCCTTCAAAAGTTAAAAATATAACCATATTGGTCTTAGAACATGGTTAGAAGGTTGTTCAATTGCCGCAACATAGGCATGACTCACAGGTACCGCCCTGCAATGAAGGCACATATATGAGTTTGCATCTGTTAGGGGCATTCCTTTGGCGGACACAATTTATATGTCGCGACTAACCTTATTAATGTGGGACCCAAACCTGCAAACATTACTCTCCAGCCTTCCTTTCTCAGAGCATCCCCAGCAACTTGTCTGAAGGACGGAAGTCGTGGCTTTGCAGTATAATCTGATGTTGAATCGGGCCATGTGGTACTCTGCATACGAGTCTTAAAAACGTCAACTGGGAATGTCACCTGTTATTTTCATTAGCGATCGCGCAGAAAGACGTTACGCTATGAGTTACCATCCATGCAAGCACACCAGCAATTCCACCAGCCAGCATCAACTCTGGCCATCTCAATCCACTGTGGCGTTCCAACTCAGCCTCATCAATGAGAGTATGGCGCCCATGGCCGGAGTTGTGGTGGGAAGGAGGAAGAGGCGGTTTTTTCATCCACTTAAAGAAGCGTAAGGTTGCCTCATACCTGGGGTCGATGATTCATGATGATAGTTGAGCGTTGCGCTGGTCGTATGGTGGGATGTACCAATGAGTCACTTACGCGCAAAAATAGGGACCATACGCGATGTCCCTTAAGGCCGTTGCTGAAAAGCCTCGGAAGATGCCTTTTAGTCCGTCTGCTCGAATGATAGATTTGAATACTCCAAAAGTGGTCAGGTTAAGATGAGGTGGGGCTGATTGTTGTCGGATCTAGTATAGATAAATATTGTACGTTCACCTAAGGAACAAAAACATACCTTAATGAGTTCGGTGGGACACGTTAATACCCTACGACGATCATTACTTAGCGGGAAAATTAGCAAATCGACTCACGAGGCCACAACTCCACTTCCCGTCCCGGCAAGGAATATCTGCCCCAACGTAGGCTCTTCTGCTGAATCGTCTGGCAATTGAAGCTTCATAAAAAAGGAGTAAGATGTAAAAACTATCCCGTTGATCTATATATTAGGCCCTTCGTCAATGACTGGAGCGCTCAAGGATAATAAATGGAGACTTACAAATGCTATACCAGCCTAGACGCGACAGAGTCGATATTAGTTTTACATAGACATAACTCGGTTTGGGGGGGCTCACCATTGGCGAAGTTACACCTTTGAAAAGGCCACCGATTTTTTCTTCTTTCACAATAGCACCTTGACACCTGCATTAGTTTTACAAAGTATAGATGTCAGACGAGGTACAAATTACATACCTAAGGCACTGAAAGTTGATCCATATCGGCCCATGTATTGTGGTGTTTGATATCGCACCTTGACTACATCAAACGGCTGACCAACTATCAATCCAGTAGCGCCTATCAGGACATGTAAGCAAACGACTGCACCATTATCTTTGTATTGACAGCAACTTTGTTACTTACCAGCAAGGATACCAGCTGTAAAGTCGACGGCGGGAGATATGTTTCCTACAGATGCCGAGGTCAGTCATTGCACGATTAACTTAGGTGGCGGAAGTCAGTCATCACTCACCATTACCATCGATATCCCTTTTACCGTTCCCTTTCCCACCGCCTGTCGTGATGCTACTACTACTGGCCGAGTTGCCAGGCAAGGCCCGCTTGGATGACCCGTCATTTCTGTCGCTCATATGGCCTCGTATCGATGTTACTTGTTTTCCTTAAACGCTACTGAAGCTGATATTTGGCGCCAATCGTCCTTTGATGTGTCTCGGATGGTGTACAGTCTATTACTTTTTGATCGCAAGAGGCCAACTATATTATTAAATACTCCAACATACCCATATGGTGATAGTTGTTTCCGCGCGGATCAACGAATCTGCGGGTCGGCGACTCGTAGAACAGCGTTCGCGTCGGTTGTTTCTTTTTGACGTGTTTGGTTTGGCTGACAGCCGGTGGGCATTTTTCACCAGAATCTATAAACAAAATTGGTTCCGTCGCGAGAAATGTCACGGCGTTTCATCTGCGTTGGACCCGCCAGTTTCGTAAAATTATTTAATTATTATGTGTATGCAAATATACGGTGAAGGGGTTGGTAGCCCAACTTGACGCGAAGCCCAGTTAGCAGGGACATTGGTGGGTCAAGTCGCTGGGTGGCCTGCAAGATAAGAGACCAACGTAAAAAGAGGGAGGATCCGGAGTATAAATAGGAATGCCAAAGAAATCAAAATACACATAGACGAAAGACGGATTGGTATGGAGGCGCGGGTGAGGCGGGCATTAAATAGACTCTGGAGATTGGCGTATGATGATGACGGTGCACGAAATAACAATTACTGCTCGTGAGTGCATACATTTATAAACGCTGTCGCTCGTCGTCGCCGTCACGAACAACAACAATACATAATAAATAATACATGTTCTCCACTGCTGATATAACTAATTTTCACAGCAAATAAGATGATGAACCTCGACGAAGAAGTCCGGCTATGGACAACAAATGCAGAGCGTGAGAAAACAGAGAATCTTGCCACACTATATAGCATCATCGTAAGCTTGGAGTATCTCGAGCGGGCGTACGTGCGTGACTCTGTTTCAGGTAAAGAGTAAGTCGGGAGTTTGCTTCATTCGATAAGTGATAGCTAAATCCGTCGTGTCTGATAGGTATGCCCCAGCCTGCCTCAAGCTCCTCGCTCAGTATAAAAGTTTGATGAAGTTGGTGGCAGACGATATTGGAGGAGTTGAGGCGTTCATGAAACGCTTCAAGGTAAATACAATGAGGATCTGGATCGATTCACACCGCTCATGCGTTCTCTCTCCCATCCTCTCACTAGATGGACCATCCTGCAGCTCTGCATCGCTTGACAGTTGGCGTTCCAGCTACTGTCGAGCATTCTGCTGAGGCTGAAGACGGGGGAGCTGAAAAGGGCAAATGGGTTGCTGAGACAACACAAGCAAGTCTTTGTTGACTTTCTTCAGTGCAGCCTACTGATCATAACCGAACAGTCATTTATCACTTTCATGGATGCTCTTAAACTTAATCTCAAAGCAAAAGACCAACTCCATCCGTTTTTGACAGAACTAATGAGTGGATATTCACGGTTCAAAGGGAGCCAAGAATGGGAAGGTAGAGGGAAAATATTGCACTGGTATGTGCTTGTCAGCTGCTACGTTCCAAGCTGAAGTGAGCAGGCTTATTGAATTAAATGCAATGAAAGCAAGTGATGAGATATCAGAAGAGCAATCACGGCAAGTGCGTCTACATCCACGACGGCACTATATCATGTCCTGTAGCTGTTATCGCTGACGAAGCCACTAGATGTTATTCGACATTGAAAACGCTTACAACGAATTCTTCCGTTCACTTAGTAATAGCAAGGGCGATTAACGCCTAATTCATTGTAGCGATGCATCAAAAGCTTATAACAGGAAGTCATAAAAATCTAGCCAAAAAATGGCATGAATGTGTAACCGTTAACGGGATCTCCGGGATGTAACAGCCCTCCCCCGTTGTCGTCTCTGCAGCCTGACTCGCGAGCTTTTTCCCATAGCGTCAGCATTGTCGCTGAGATGCTACTCTTACTACAATCCCTTTGCCCATCAGATCCTTTCATACTCCATCGTCTCACTAGCGACGGACTTCTTCCACCTCTTGCCAACAGCTTATCCCATGCAATGCACTCTCGCAGCAAACAAATAATCTTGTCACTTCAAACGCTTCTCGGATGAGATGAGGGCCAGAAGTCCGCTAGACAAGCATTCCATACTCCGGCGTGAAGTCGCGAGCGCATGACTCTAGAACTGGATAGTTCTCTTCACCGGCAAACAGTAAGGAGTACTTGTCGGGACCCTGTCCAGAGCAGAGAAGAAATTTAAGATTATAGGAAGCCGGTCTTTGAGAACTGGCAAAGAGGTACAGGTCATGAGGCGAAATGAGGTGCCAAACGCTTTAACGAATGAGGGACGGAGAATGGCCGGACTTTGCTGACTCCCCCGATCCTGGTAGAAAGGCGGGATTCCGACATGAGATCGCCGTACGAGTCCGGGACGAAATCATCGTAAGCTAGTCTAAACAGATTCGACCCGATAACAGGGAGCATCGCCGCTCAGTCTCTACTGTGAGACTATCTCAGACTGCCTGTAATAAGCCACAGACACCATCCGTTCCCGCGATCCTTATGTAGCAAAGACTTTCACTTGCCTGGCCGATGCTTTCCTCACACATGTCAACACAGGCGTTTCTATCAAACAAGTCCAGTCCACCTGTGAGCACTCGAAACCATGGTCCCCCAATAGAACCGATAACGTTTACAACACCAGGGCAATAGCAACTCTCCCCCCTTGTGGCAGAATAGACAGGCAGCGCGTTTTCTTAGTCTGACGACCGCGCCAACCCCGCACTCACAGCCATAGTGAGGGGGTGCTGACGCCGCTGAATTGCGCTCTAAAGAACGGCAGAACACTACTCATCTGTGAGCCACCGACCGTCCATCGGAGAGTCCATGGGGGAACCCAAATGACTCTGACGGAAAATCTCGACCAACTAAAATCGCCCATCCTAATACCCGGAAAAGGCACGGATATCGCCGTGGAAGATGACAAAAAAATCTGTTCGTGCAACGGCGCGAGGAGGAGGTGATTATAGTGGGAGAAACGCGATGGATGAGCTAGGTCAAGAAATTGAACTAAAAGGTGGCCAATCAGCATCCTTTGGCCATACGTCCTGCTGATCTCCAAAACCGACGGTCTGGGATGACTGCTCACCTTAGGGTTAGATTACATTTGAGTGCTGTCCATTCCGCCCCATGTCAAAACAAAAGCAGGGTTCTCTGAGTTGCTGCCAGGTTGCCAGCTGTTGAAGGCAAACCACGGAGCACCAAGGACCAAGGCAAGAGGATATCCCTGAAGTGAAGGGAGGTGGGACTGGACTTGTAAGAAGAGGGAGGAAAAGACCAGCAAGACAGGAAAGGAAGGTGATAAGGGGGGAAAGATGGGGCGATGCGTGAAAGAAGAAAACAAGGTAAGGGAGACAAAAAAGACCAGCTAGCGCGTGGCGCACAAACCGACGCGTGTGACTTTGCTTATGTAATTATTTTAGGCAAACAGGGAGGATGGGCAGTAGCTGATATAACTGGTGACAACATCGCATACACCTTCAGCTTGCAATCTAGCTATTAAGATCATAGTGAGACTTCGAGTTGTTGCGTATCATCAAAGCTAATCAGAGCAGGCAAGGCTGGAAATCCAGTCGATGACGGACACGGAGAAGTCACAATTATCACTAATGAACCTGACATACGAGGAGCAGAGGTTGGAGAATATACGGTTCGTTTTCTTAATCCACAAGTTTGTCTGGATAAGGAAAAATGCTGAGTGGTCAATGACCAGAAAAAACGAGGAATTACTAAGGTCTCTAGGATTAGAAACTCCATCTGAAGCTAAAAAAACACTAGCGACCCCTTCGAGTCTCAAAACTGCAAGAAAACAAAGGAGATATGATGATGGCTTGGCGGGCGAAAGCAACACAGCAAGAAATAGACCAGGGTTTCCTCGAAAGCAACGTACGAACGATGTTGAAGACCTAACTTTGGCTCCCCATTCGGCCGTTAAGCGAAGGCGAAGTGTCAGATTAGGAGGAAGGGAAAAACCGAACTACACGAAAGAACTAGTCACATTTAATGATGACAGGGACACTCCGAACACACCCTCACGCTACATTGAACCGACTCATAGCCATCCCGATAGTGAGGAACGAGATATCAGACAAGGAAAGATTAGCAAATTGGGTGTCAGGCTCCATAATCCGTGAGTTATCATAAGTATCTCTTCCGAGGACCTCAATTGAATGCTGATGGTCGTAAAGGAAAACTTTTGGTCATATTCCAGGGGTCGAAGTGGGTAAATGGTGGGCGACGAGGTAGGCAAAGAATAAAATACTTGCATTTATTGGCTAACAGATATCCCTCTTAGGATGGAGGCGTCAGCCGATGCTGTACATGCGTAAGTATGTCTAGTATCTACTAGTAGGGATTGCATTAATATCTTCCAGACCCACGGTTGCAGGTATATCTGGTAATGCTAACGATGGTGCTTGGTCCGTGGCTCTCTCGGGCGGCTATCCAGATGAGTGCGTCGGACATGGCTTTTTGCAGCAACGCAGACACTGAATCTAATGATGATTAGTATTGACTTAGGTTACGCTTTCACCTACACCGGCTGTGGAGGCCGAGATTTGAAAGGGACTAAACAAAATCCAAAGAATCTTCGGACTGCACCTCAGACTTCTCATCAGAGTTTCGATAATCCTTTAAACGCTGCTTTGAAGGTCGGTCTTTGAGCAGGCATAACACAAAGAAAAGCCATTTTTACTGACTTTGCATTTCACTGTTGTCGTGTATTTGCACTCTATCATCTTATACATTTGTCATTCATGTAGCGTTCCGCTGAAACACGAAACCCTGTCCGGGTCATCCGCGGGTTTAAGCTTCAGTCCAAATACGCACCGCCAACAGGATACAGATACGACGGTCTGTACGTTGTGGAAAAAGCATGGATGGCGAAGGGTCTTACCAATGGTCTGATGGTCTGTCGTTACGCCTTCAAAAGAATGGACGACCAGGAACCTCTGCCTGAAAGAGATCTCGATCACGACGATGATAATGATAAAGCCCGACCGTCGGAGTAGTAGTAGTAATTATTTTAAACTTATTAGTACGTTTCAAATTGAGACAAAGAAGTATCTTTTTTTCCTCTTTTCACCTTCGTGGCACTTATTAACTAATTGAATCTCGATTGCTCCGACGCTTCACTTCTTCCACCTGAAAACTTCCACCCCCTCTTCTGCAGTCCCCTGTATCTCTGCAGCACAAGGGTCATCCTTGTTAATAACTGCCCTTCTCCAACTTTCCAATCTCCTTAGTCCTCCGCTTCATTTCTTGCTCCGTCGTTCACTCTTCCATCAGCAGACCCCCGCTTGTGACTGCCAGAGGCTCGAATAATGCTTCTTCTGAAGCAAGAAGCGACGGAGCCCTCGCTCACGAACCATGTCCCGTGGTCTGCAAATAGTAATTACAATCAATAAGTAAAGAGTAGCGACGCACAACGAGGTTTTGCTCGTTTCTTGCATATATGAATCGAAAGGTGGAGGCAACAATGAATTACACTACTAGCTTACGAATAATTATTATTTATGATGACGGTTTAGAGGCGAAATCGAGACTGACGTACTCTGAGGGATATGAACTCGATCCAAGACAGTATCCATGGTTACGCACCAAAAGGCGATCATCGTCTCGGCTCAAAGAATGGCCTTGGTCCTTAAGACGAGGTTACCCGCCAACTTTCCTCACCATTCTTGAATTTAGGATTGATGAGGGCATTGTTGAGGCGGAAGTCGAACAGCATATCGAGTAACGACGCCCATTACTATATGAAAATGTGATTGATTCACGTTCGGCTATACATCTCTTAAAGTCGGACCTCCTAGCTGACTATTATTACCCTTTAGAATGATTGATCGGAATGCATGTTTTCTACAACAAGATTAAGACGTTGCTACTATCGCTACATGTGAACCAAGTAATGGTTACACAACAACCAGAAACCCAAGAACCAGGAAGACACCAATCAATAAAAAGAACGGGAAGACACCATTCAATAATGGAGAAATAACGACGAGGACAGGTAACCACAAAATAAACAAAGGAGGCAAGCAGACATGGTGGCTCAACACAATCCTTCTTATTGCCTATCATCCTCTCATGAACCCTACGTTGCAAGCTCCTCCACAGCGTTGCTTGTATGTTGAGCGAATGAATGGATATGTAAGTTCCTCGACACTCGATAACCTTCAAGCTTGATCGCTGCCTCCAAGCAAGGGATATTCATCCTCTTGCTGAGGTCAACTATAGCCCGGTAGATCGGGCGACGCCTTTGGAAACATTTCATGTCTGCACCCGTCTTTACCACATTCCTGTTTTCAAATGCCTGCAAAGCAGGCATATATCCCCCCAGCCCCCTTTCGTATTGTATCCAGAGCGCATCAACCCTTTCGACTTTGATATATCTGTAAGGTTCAATGTACCTGGGAACGGAAGACAACCGAGGGGCTGACGCAAAGGGCGACGTAGCAAAAGGATCAGGGAGAAAGTGAGTAGGGGCGCTCGCAACGAATGACGAACTTGGAGGTGCTTGATAGGGTGGCTGAGAAGGCATGTGAGAAGTGAACCGATGGGCCACGGGCTGAGGGGGCGTGTGTGGAGTTAGCTGGGGACGCATGGGCTGAGTGGGCATATGCGGAGTGGGCATGTGCGGAGCGGGCATGTGCGGAGTGGGCTGGAAGTACAAGTGAGGAGTAAGCTGGGGGGGCAAATGAGGATGCGGAGAGGTGGGGTTAACCATGTGTGTGGGAGTCATATCTAGACCCAATTGTTGCCATTGCGTAGTAGTGGAACGACCCCAACTCAGCGATGTACGGGAAGGGACGACACCAGGGTATGGTTGTTCCAGCAAGGCGAGGAGATGTGACGGATGCTGTATGGCAGCGCGTAGATCATCCTCTTGTAGGAGGCGGACGAGGTGATCAGGGCGCTGAAGGAGATGGTCAACCAGTTGGGCCATGGGTGTATGCCCGGGAAAAGCTGTATCAGCAAGATAGCGGCGACGGACATCCGGCTTGTTCAGCCGTTCGAAAATGCAGCTGTTAACTGCTTGCAGATCCGACACTTGACGTAGCAGCGTATCCAGCTTTACTGCCGAGCTGTCGAGGCGTGTAAGTGCCTCTAAAAACAGACGCCGTAAAGCGGCATGTGCGCCTGTCAGCTGGCCGCAAAGGACTGGAAGAATACGTTGGACTTCCAGTCCGAATTCCACCTCAGGGCGAGAGGAGACAAGACTCCGCGACTCAAATTCCAAGAAATCTTGCCCTTCGAAGATAACATCATTCCAAAGAAATAATTTAGGGAAAGCCGCACGATAATAGACGATATCTTGCCAAAAAAGCTTACGGAGGGTCCGCATCATATAACAGAATGCAAGACCGGTCATATCACTCTGATCTTCGTCTTTCAAATTGTGGCTAGGACCCCGACTCTTGAGATTGACAGGTCTCTTTTCCAGCTCTTCAATCCTGCTTGGGGTATTAGCCTTCGGATGATAATTATTGCAATATACATAGAGCTGGACATACCATTGATCGACCCATGGATACAGCTTCTTTTGAAGCGATTCTGGTACTTCAACATACCTGGCTAAGTAGAAGTCTCCCCCCTGGGGATTCCAACCAGCAATAGCTCGGATGGCTGCCATTGGGAACTTCGTCAAGTAGGAAGACTCAACAACGCCACTAGACCAGCGACCGGCTCTCTTGATAGCATCCTCATCGGCACCATTAATCTCAGCCAGCTGAGCCCCAGTTCTTCGAGAAATGTGAGTGACCTTGGTGGTTTTGATCCCGGCAAAATCAATTGCTGCCTTTACCGCTTCCCGTTGAGTTCCATATCCGATGGCTTTAGTTGGATCGGAGGCATAGGAAAGCAAAGGTAGATCATACCAATGCTCCCTCCGTTGAAGGGAAGGGAAGCTGGTCGGAGGATTTGTGTCGGGGTAGACTGCGGGTTTATGATGGAAGCTAAACGTATAAACAGTTGGAGAAGGCCATGTCGACATAAACTGAGCTGAGCGAGCAAACGTACCGACAAAAAAAGAACAAGTTCAACCACGCAAGAGGGCAAAGTAAAGGATCTGCGTTTCTCATCATGGTAGCATCTTCTGCCTTTCCATGGGTATTTGTTTTCCCTTGCCGCACTGAGACAACCAGCGCTTCACATGGTGTCGGACCTTGCTTCTGAAATGTCCGAGAGTACAGATCAGATAGCTGGAGCGAAAGCTGCTCATCACTGCGAAACAAGCCAGCAATGCCCATGAACTGCGCGCACCCGTCTCTGATACCTTCGAAACTGTTTCTGCTGAGATAATGATGTGCGAGCTGCTGAAGATTTTCAATTGTTACATATGAGTTGTAGTACAGATCTGAATAGCTCGTCAGTCTAATAGACCGCTGTATTCATGTAATGAATAGGACGCACCAATACCCTTATCGACATATTCATCACGCGCCTTTTTGAATTTTAGCTTTCTGAAAGCGTCCAGTATTGGCTTGCATGCTCGCAGCGGATTGTCGGCTTCATCTTTGCCATCTTGCAATCTCCACAGGGCAATAAGTGCGTTGATGTAGATTTTGACTGTGGAACAGCTGGCGCTACTGGTATAAACAGCTCTCATGGCCATTTCTAAATCCGAACGTCAGCGGAACATAGATGCGATTTAGAGAGGGCCACGCACCGCCGAGCTGATTGTCTTGAATCGAAGGATGAGCAAGCTTGAACGAATCGTTCAGGGCTTCAATTTCCTTCTTCGTTAATTTGGCTGTACACTCAGCCAAGGAAGGTCGTTGTATTCCTCGTGTAGATTCGCGCACTGAGACGCTTCCCCCATGTTTGGAGGGATAGTTTTCCTCGACAATATGGAAACTGTCGCAAGCTTCTTCGGCCTCTCCGGTGTCCTCGTGTTCGACTCTCTCTTCGTTCTCGTCATCATGTGCGTCTGCATCCGAGCGCTCATCCTCATCCCTGCCTTGCTCCGCATCGACCACTGCATTTTCTTCGGTAGACGTCCTCTTGTTCCTCTGCTTCGCCGATGCCGAGCTGTTTGCCGATGTAGCTTTCCGCTTTTTTCCACGTGAGTTATGTCGTTCAGCATCCGATACATTATCAACTTCTAATGACGCTTCTCTTGCTTCTCTGAGTGACTCGTTTATTGCTCGTTCGAGGCCTTTCATGCCTAGTTCGCCTTTAGCGGCTGTAACGATTCGATACCAGAGGAACGCAGCGCAACCGGCAGGAGTTGCCTTCTCGCTGTGACGGAAGTCAGTTCGAATAACTCGCGAACAAAAAAGAAGGCAGTAATGAGATAAAACTCGCCCATCAGGAAGCTTGACCCATTGCGCCCAACGAATGTACTCTCTCTGTCTGGGCTCGTACGCTGCTTTAGTTTTATCCTTTCTCCCTTGATGAGTGAGTGCTCCGATGCTAACGTGCGCGGTTTGGATCGCTGCTTCGCCGCCAGGGAAGGAAGGCGATGATGATGAGGCTGTTGTGGTGTTGTGGTTGTTCTCTTCGAGTTGGCGTTTGTTGGACGACATGGACGGTATATTAAGGACTGATGGTGCTTGCGCTTATTATCGATAAAGTCTGAAAACTCCGTCTGAAAGCTCAGGACGAAGGGTGGGGGAACTGCTTTATCTCGGATATATTCCAATTTTAATAACATAATTAATTATCAAATCCCATGCTGGGTTTTCATGCCCAAATCCCCATATCTTCTTGAAAGCTTTGTCCGGAAACGCAAAAATAATTCTCCCAGCTATTCCCCTAACCCAGGCGTGAAACGTACGTCTCTGTAACCTCTTCTGTAACCTCCCATTTCTCCAGGCACAGAGGAGGTTACAGCGGGCCCATGTCGCGACCAGAACCCAAACCTTACGGAACATCCCCCTCTCCCGGGTCCCGGCCCGACACAGTTGGACATCTCAGCTAGAAGAGTGTACTGTATACGCAGAGTAACATAATTAACAATTTCATATTATTAACCTTCTTAATTCCGGTCATACCCGGTCGCCGCCCCAAGAAGCAACAACAAGCCGACAGTTGCCACATGGCAATTCCGTTTTCCCTTAAACGAGAGCTATTTCTGTTGGTTGGCCGGATTGGGGACTCCGCTGGGGCATCCACTACTACGTACGTATTACATATTTCCTCATTTCCTCTTTTCCGCTCATTTCTTATTTTTCTTCTACGCGTCCATAGTTATCTTCAACATTCGCAGACGACATGGCAGCGCCTGCTCAGCCTTCTTCTCCGCCTCCTGTCTGTCAATTTTCCGACCGCCTGACAACAGCCCTCAATGCCGCCCAGGACGCCACAGGAACTGATAGTCCTCATGCGCACCACCATCACACACCGTCTGCTTTATCCGGCGCGTCTTCAGTCATTTCGCATAACCACGATAACATGTCCCACGATCATGGACATTTTCATGATCACGGTCCAGGACTCTGGACCCCTGAGGAGCATGGACACACCCATGAGCATTTAGAGCATGCCGGTGAGTATGGACGCGTAGCCGACGTTGTATCATTCCGATTGAAATTAATGCTTGCATGTTGTTTTCTCTAGGCAAGTTTGCTGAAAGGGACATGCCAGATTACACCGGAAGGAACTGGACAGAGCGAGCCTTCACCGTTGGTATCGGCGGGTAAGTTTTCTATGATGCTTATGACGCGGATCCTGGGAGGCTGACTTTTCTTCCTTCGTAAAGGCCTGTAGGATCCGGGAAGACGGCGTTGCTTTTGGCTCTCTGTCGAGGATTCCGAGAGAAATATAACATCGGTACGCTTAATATTACACTGGAAAATTTGGTAGCTCTGTCACTGACCTACGTCACCTATCTGCTGTTGACTGCTGATCGGAATTTTAATACCCATGTATTAGCCGCCGTCACCAATGACATCTTCACCAGGGAAGACCAGGAATTTCTTATTCGCAATGAGGCTCTTCCTGCTGAGCGTATCCGTGCTATTGAAACTGGTGGCTGCCCGCACGCCGCTATCCGCGAGGATATTTCTGCCAATATGGGCGCGCTCGAAAAACTGCAGGCTGAGTTCGACACAGAAATGTTATTCGTGGAGAGTGGTGGCGATAACCTTGCTGGTAAGCTTGATATTCAGGCGATCGATTGAGTACTGAAGTCAACTTTTCAGCCAATTACTCCCGAGAGCTGGCTGATTACATTATCTACGTAATCGACGTCAGCGGAGGAGATAAGATTCCACGAAAGGGGGGACCTGGTATCACTCAATCTGACCTTTTGATTGTCAACAAGGTTCGCTTTCTTTGCCATGGGTGAACGCCACTGACATATCCCAAACTTTTTTATGCGTAAATCCAACTGATGTTGTATATGTCACAGATCGACCTTGCACCCTACGTCGGAGCATCGCTGGATGTAATGCGTCGCGACGCTGCCGCCATGCGCGGCAGTGGCCCCACTCTTTTCACTTCAGTTCGTAATAACGATGGTGTCGATGCCGTTATGGACATCATTGTCAGTGCCTGGAGGGCAAGCCAAGGAAGCGGTAAGGCTAGGGCATAACACTAAATTGTAGCAATATGTCGAAAGAAGGGAATATAGGGGTTTCTTGGATTTACGTGTATCGATGGTCAGTTTCCGGGCTCGGGAAATATTACCACCACACATCCGTCATGTATCCTCCATCGAAGGTTGTTCTGATAGTCGTTGTGGTCTATCGTGTAAAATTGATACTAATAGCCAGGAGCAGTGTTTCAGAATTGTTTTGTTGACGACTAAATACTGAAATGACCATCATGATAATCACGATAGCATTGGCCGCAAACATCGAGTGAACGAGGGGAGGAAATGAAAAGACCCACCCCTGCAGTGTTACACATTGCAGACAGTAGATAATAATAGATAGCACGCACTCTACCCGACATTGGACTTGTAAATCTTTGATTATCGGGAATCCCTTGACACATATGTCTTACTAAAAAATCAAAAGTTGATGTACTCACACCACACTACATTACATACGTACAGGTGGTGCCATATACAACCGAAGCAACTTCCTATTACTGCCACTCTGCTATTCAAGCAGTAATAAGAAGTATATACGAGTACTTTATATGTAGGTAATAATCGCAGGTACCTTGGCATGCACCACGCAAGTGGCCGCTGGCGGCAGGTGTTTGGCGTGCCTTGTTCTTCTCGTGGGGCACCACCCCGCGGGGTTCAAGAGTCCGAATTCTAATTAATTATTATTTCTATTCTATTTTAAGTATATGTTATATAATTTGAATGAGTTATTAATGCTTATAGCCGATTAGCCGAGGAGGCTCGTTCTCTGTTCGCTTGGCTGCTGTTGTTGCAGGCCGGTCGGAATTATTACGAGGCAGCGCGTTACCTGTGTTTATTTGTTAATAACAATCATAGCTAATTTAATTGACGTTGGTGCTCCGTCTTGGCTGTGTGGCAAGTCACGTCGCGCTTATTGGAGTGTGACGAGTTATGCGACGCCCTACTTACTACTTCTGCAATTCTATTAGATCCACATGTCCATTTTCACATTTTGGATGGTCCGAGATCAACGGTAAACCGTTGTGGAAAGTCAGATGACACCAAAATGCACTAATATTAGTATGCCTGCTGCGTTGCCAGTGATCCGATGTTGCGAAGTCAGCCGACCTCGCTCATGCTTTCAAACTCGTATATGGCACAGGAATATATAAAGGGAAGGTGGGCTGTTCATCCGCACCCAAGTCATCGCTTATTCAATCTCGACATCGTCTGCCCCCATCACTGACGATCGTACCGCCCCCACCATCCGCTTTTGTAGAAGCGCACAGATAACTGTATTCATTCAGCAATACTATTTTCACTCCAAGGAACCTCTAATCATGGACAAGTTCGGTATCTCCCCAACCGAGTAAGCCTGCTGACTCGCCATGGTGGAGGGCGGGTGAAGGGGGAGGTGGCTGTCGTCACATCGCTGACCACCTGCATACCCGATACAGTACTGTTTCTTCCGCCAACTCAAGTAAGCATCACATGTTTCCACAATGCCGATATTTTAAATGCAGTTGAATTGATATGATTGCCTGCTTACGTAGTCGAGATCAACGACGCACTTTTCTGTGAACATGGACTAGAGGTCTGTAAGCATTGTGAATTCGACGCTCGAGAGGGTAAGTCCTCCCTTCTGAGAAAGGAAAAGGAACTGAACTCGTTTATTATGTCTGATGTTCGGATCTAGACAATGATGCAATGATGGGGTGAGCTTTTGACCTCCTCAGGTCACTACCGCTTGTGGGATTGAGCTGATGTGTTTTGGAAGACTTGATCCAGCTCCCCGTGCCCCTCTCGAGCTTCCAGCTCATTTCAAGAACAACAAAGACGGCTCGTTCACCTGCAAGCAGCATGGTAACGCCAACTGCAAATCTTGCTGTGAGTATTGGATCCTTATTTGCTTTTTTTGGATAACTCACACCTAGCGATAGTTGGCTGGAAGAAGCAAATTACCAAACTTCACAAGGAAGGCAAGAAGGCTGCTTCTAAGAAGAAGGACACTGGAACCAGTCTCTACTGAGAGCTTTGACCATTATGTCAGTATATTTGGGCTCAGTGTACAGTGTGTGTCAGAGTATGTTGTTTGGGGCAGAGTAAATTGCCTGTTCTGTAAATGACGCATCGATTGTTGTTGGAACTGTGGTTGTTGCGTGGATGAAGAATTATTGTATAGGAAGCATGTATGAGCCATAAAGCGAATAAGTCATTTTGTTGTCCCACTATTAAATTGCGGTCTCATTCAAACAGAAATATTATTACATATACATGACACATCCATTTTACAAGTACCTCAGACCAAAATCCAGCTCTCGCATTTTCAAAGCATGACAGGAGCAATTCATAACTGTACTTGCAGACCAAGTTTGACCGTCATGGTGTTCATGTAATCCTCTACATAGATGATTAGCTTGCTGTCGCCGGAAAACAACTGTAGTCGAACTTACCCGCTTGTCGTCGCATTGTCCAATACGCATGGAGGAACTCGTTGATCTCATTCTCATGCTTTGTAACAAAGGCGGCCATTTCAGATTCGAGTTCTTTTTGCTCCGCTAACAGATCGTCACGTTGTTTCTGCCATTCGCCGCGCTCCCTAGCACGAACTTTGTACCTATTTTTCTCCATTAATATGACAGGAAGGGAAAGAAACCCTAAACTCACTCTGCCTTCAATTCATCAATCCTACGAGCGCCTCTTTCCCGCATACCTTTTCTCGTCTCCTCCTGTCTTGCCAGCTTATGGCTGGCGTTCTGTAATTGTCTTTGCAGCTGTTCAAGTTTCGCAGCCAACCCTTGACTTTCAATTTGCCTCCCTTCTAATCTCGCTTCCAACGCAGATTTAGACCGTTTAGCCTCTTCCGTTTTTGCGCGCTGGTCTTGAATGCTATGTTCGAGATCAATCAGTCCCCTCAAATCGACTTCAAGTGCTCCAATAACCTCAAGTCGGTTGGTCAACTCGCGTGCCTTTTGTTGGAATGATGCCAATTTGGCCTTTTCGGACTGAATGGCAAAGGACATCTCAGATATATGTCGCTTGATCCTGTCAGGCGATTGAACAAGACGAGATTTGGCAGAACCAATCTGGAGTTCAAGCTGGGTGACGATACGATTGTTATGATTCTATGGCGAGATAATGAGATTCGGCAGTGACACGACTCGGGTCCCTTACCACTTGTTCAAGAAGAGTTTGCCTTTCTTTCTTTAGCTCTTCGTATTCTTGTACCTCCTTTAATCGTTGTGAATTTAGTTCAAGCAATTCGCTCTTCAATAACTCGTTCCGTTTTTGAGCTTGTTCTGACTGTGGTCGTTCGGCCGCATTACGTGCACTGAGAATGACTTATGAGTTCTCTCTATTTTCAGGAATGACAGACCTACGTGATTTCTTGGAACTGCGTCTCCAGTTCTTCAGTTTTTCGACGAAGATCGACGGCTCTTCGAGCTAATGTCAGATGATACTGGAGTAGTCATTCGACACATACTTTTTCTGGTGTTTTTGTAAATTTTCTTGAAACCTGGCTTGGGTCTGCATGCGTTCATCCCTGTGGAAGGCTATTAGTAAATGCTAGCTCAGTTTGGACAATCTAACCCACCTGAATTTGGCAAAATTCATTATCCCACTCAGCACCTTCCTTAGCCTATTGGCGTCTGGCCGGGCGAGGTCAGATATGGCGAAGTCGGGGATTCCACAAAGCAAAGCAAGCCTTCGGCTTAATGTGACGGCATTAAAATACCACACTATTTAGTGAATAGGTGTATTTGCGACGCACCAGTGTTTAAAGAACATCATAAACTGCAAAGTATCGCTATACATCTCCTGTCGAGAGAGATTAATCTGTGTTCGTTTCATAGATCTGAAAGACAATACCTTATACTCCATCATCCCCAAAAGAGCCTGCTTTGGGCCCTCTATAGAATTGATGGATGCACCCATCAACACCTCCAACAAAGATCCGTAAATGGACTGGGTGCTCTGAGCAGTCGGCTTTGTAAGGTCTTCCATCTGAGCGGGGATATCAAGGGCTGCTAGACATTCTAGAATGTCATGGGCTGTTAGTAAAGGGAATGCTGCGGTGTTTTGTTGCACCCTGCGATTCTGTTGCGACATGGCTGGATTGCTGAATGCAAAGGCAGATCAAAAGTGTCTCTTTCGTTTCTCCCCGCCCGCCAGCGAGCAGAGGAGCGATTGTTGTTGACATGAAAAACGCGTCGTTACGGTTACGTAATTTTGGATGTTACGCGTTCAAAACATAAACAAATCCCGTCCATCACGCAGAAGCGACAGCTAACGAACGAAGGCCAACTAATGATCCGTTGGCAATTGCTTGTTTGTTTTCAATTTCGGTTACTCTTTCTCTTCATTTTGTTGTGTCAAGGCCATCTCTCTAGCCGCCATGGTCAACTCGAGGTCGCAGAAGTCACAGCCGCTATCCCCAGAGTACCTCACGAACACTCTTCCGTCGCTTCTTCCGCCCATCTTCGACCAAGCTCAACAATCCACCGCCAATCATCGCAAAAATATTGTGTACCTACGGAAGATCCACGAACAATGTGCCTCTATTGTAGAAGAAATGTCGGATGACAGGATCAAGCTTACTGGGGAAAAGGCTTTCAACAACATCTTCTTTGATATGGTGAATAGAGTGTTGACAGTGAAAAAGGGCGTTGCAGTCGCCGATAGAGTCGTTAAATTTGTGGCGAACTACGTGTCTTACTGCACTGGAACTGGTATGCCCTTTCTCATTATCTTCTTCTGTACAATGAATTTGACCATATCTTTCAGATGCTGCTAATAAGCATGAAGATGAAGATGACGAAGAGGAAGCGGACACACCAGCCTCACGCTTCGTTGTCAGACTCCTTCGACATCTTCTGGGAGGTATTGAGGCCAAAGACAAGAATGTCAGATTTCGGGTCACTCTTATGATTGTTTCCATGATCAATGGGCTGGGTGAAATGGAGTAAGTGCTCTGGTTTGACAGCCCCACATGCAAGTTAACCTGTTAAAGTGATGACCTTTATATACTCCTTCGCAAGTCTTTACTTGATAGGTCCAGGGACAAGGAGGCTTCTGTAAGAGTGCAAGCAGCCCTCGGACTATCAAAACTTCAAAGTGGAGAAGAAGAAGAAGATCTGGAAGAAGGACAGGAACCGCTGGTGGACGTCCTACTTGACCTGCTGCGATATGATCCTGCCGCGTGAGTCACCATTTCTGATACGGTTGATAAAACTTGACAAAAGATTAACTAGGGAGGTTCGCCGTGCTGCCCTTTATAACTTTCCTCGCACACCCGTCTCGCTCCCGCATATTCTTGCGCGAACGCGGGACGTTGACCCCATACTCCGTCGCACTGTTTTTGCGGGAGTCTTCTCTGCTGAGGCACTCCCTGACCCTCGCATACTTACTATTGCTCAACGAGAAGAAGTTGTCAGAAACGGCCTGGGTGACAGAGAACCTAGTGTGAGAAAAGCAGCGGCCGGGATGTTGGCGGGGTGGCTGGACTTGGCCGAAGGAGATTTGCTCGAGGTGAGCTATTCATCCCTGGCCATGGAGGCTATACAAGGATTTGGGCTGAAGGATATCAGTTTCTGTCCAGATTTGATGTAACGTCAAGCCAGGTAGCCGAAGATGCCTTAATGTCCATCTTTGTTACAAGACCAGAAGTTTTACAAGGCATAGAGTTTGAGGGTGAGTATTGAAGGTCATCCTTTAGCTGTCAGAGTTAACTCACGCAATATTCAGACGAATATTGGACAACTTTGACACCTGAAAAGAGTTTTTTGGTTCGAGTGTTTGTTGATCGATGTGTGGCCATCAAGGTACTTCCACTGGTTTCGAATTGGATAATTATTTACATTTCTGCAGGACACAACCCGCCTTGAAGAATCCATCCCCGTCGTCACTGCCTTAGCTTTCCGCGTTCAGGAAGAATACAACAAACTGGTCCAGGCAGTCAATGAAGGCGCAGACGACGCAACTTTAATGGAGCGCACTTTTATCGTGGGGGAACTGCTCAAATTAGCGGTGAATCTTGATTACGCAGATGAAATTGGACGAAGGAAGATGTTCCAGCTCGCAAGTGAGTAACAATGTCATCGAAAATCCACGTTTGCCAGCACTTAAAAAACTACTGCGTATTTAGGAGAAATGATTTCACAAATCAACCTCCCGGATCCTCTTATTCCTCGATGTCTTGACGTTCTTAGCAAAATTGCCAACGGCGAACGTGACTTGATCCGAGTCATTGTTGATGTTGTCACTGAACTTCGTGAAGGCGAGGGGGACGAAGAGGACGCTCTCTCCTCTGGCCAGGGATCTATCGGGGACAGCAGTGTGAACGTTCGTCGTCTCTCTGTCGGCAGCGGGCGCAGTCGATCTATGGCTCCAAGGTTCAATTTGGATGATCCTGAAGAAAGGATGAAGTCCGCTCTCATTGATTTGAGGTGCCTTTTAATCTGTATTAGTCTTCTAGAAAGAGTTCATTCAACGCTACAGGACAACTCCGTGTTTCACGGCTTGTTGCCAGACTTGATCATCCCTGCCGTGAGAAATAAAGAGGAGCCAGCACTGAGAGATCAAGGATTGATCTGTTTGGGTTTATGCTGTATGATTGACGAGGTCAGCCTTTTTAGGTCCATCAGTCTAATGTAACTAAGCTAATATGACATTAGAAAATGGCCGCTAATTCTTTTGGTCTCTTCATTCAACAACTAAATTCCGCAGACGACGTTCTTAAAGTCAAAGTTTGTCAAATTATTTTTGACTTGCTTTTAGTGCACGACATCGACACTCTAGTTTCTAAGACCATGGTCGTAGGTCATTTATCCTGAATACCCATCGCTACAGGACTAACAAAATGCAAGCAACCTGACAAGGTTGTCGAATTAATCCGACATACTCTGAGCTTAGACATTGCGGAAGTACAGGCAATTGCTTGCGAGGGCGTTGCGAAGCTCATGTTGGCTGGCATGATCTCCGACGAAGTTGTGAGCAATATTTGTATCTTTCTGAAATCACTTTTGCTCAACGTGTCAATAGGTACTGCAGTCCCTCGTATTGCTGTATTTCTCACCTGAAACTGCTGATAACCAGCCTTTGCGACAATGTCTGACTTACTTTTTGCCGGTATATTGCTATACCGCAGCCGAGAATCAGCGTCGCATGCTTTCCGTGAGTATAATCAGTGATTCTCTACGGTACGAACTGACCATCTAAAGATTTTCTACGACACATATACGATGCTCTCACAAATGTCGGAAGAGGCCGAGGATGACGAGATGCTACCCTTGTCACAGATAGGATTGATGATGGTAGATTGGATCGACCCATTTAAGGCACTGTGAGTATTAACTTCTATTGATGAGGTTTGTGGGGACTGATCTGTTCACAGAGGACGGGAAGGATCAACCATTGATACTTCAGTACATCTCGATCTATCGATCGAAGTGCTGAAATTGATATTGATGGAGACCTCACGTATGTACCCTGGTATGCTACTTATCAAACGCTGATGACGAAAACGCAAATATAGATGACTCTCGAAAGGCCCTGGCGTCTTTACTTTCTAAGCTCACCTTGCCTGAAGGAGAAGAAGCTGACAACGACACGCTCAAATCCGTGTTAGCCTTGATATGCGCTGTCCGTGACAAGCGGCCTCTATCGGACGCGCCCTCGCGCAATGCTGTCACGAAGTTCGAATCTGTATTGCTCAAGAAATGGCCTCAAATTTTGGAAGCATTTGATGAAGACGCGTTCAGAAGAGAAGGTGCAGAAAAGGAAGGTGTAAAGGAATTATTTGGCTTCATTGACGATGTGTAGGCGACGATGTAATTGGACAATGTGAGGTTCCGCTAGGCATCAGGATTGTGTTATTAGTAATGTGAGCCTGCACATGATGAATTAGATAATCCTCGTTCTAGCCCAGGTCCCGGATGCGGTTTACTTTTCTTACTGACAGACGATCCGTGAGCCGTGACCATGTCGTTGATGATCAATGTATGTGATTACTGAGTCCTGAAACGAAGGTCGTATCAATCTCTTTTATGATAACATAAATAAACGATATCAAATGGCAAATCTTCCCTTTGAGTCAAATCTTCTTCCCATCCTTTAACCTTGGATAATACCCTTTTGATGATGGCCATTTGCATTGCTGTCAATCGACGATCGAGACGACAGTCGGTTGGCTCGCTGGTTCCCTGAATGATTTTAATCCCTGTGCACCGCCAGTCCGGACTTCGGGAGGGTCACCACTCACCACAGATCTTCAGGAACGCTCCCGTGATGCAGAAGTCCGAGATTCGAGGAGGAGAAGAAGAACGAAGTGTAATAGAACGAAAAAGGAGAGACAAATATTTAAGTTGAATTGAGACATGCGTAGAGTTGTCATCTACTTGATATGAAATATGGAACTTCATTTTTGTCGAGTCTTCTTTGGCCTGTTGTTGTATTATTATTGCTGATTGGATAGGTGGACTAGAGTAGAAAAGTGGTAATACTACTCCACTGCAGACTGCTGTTAATGATTAATAATAACAGTAGATCAGGAATTTGCCTTTTTCGCCTCCATGTTTCAATGCATGCATGCGCCTTTGAAAAGGGTATAGATATGTAAAGCGAATTTTCCCTAGGTAATGATGGCAGTTGAGTAAGGGGTTGTTTGTAGGGATGATGCCTGGGTGTGGGTGCAGTGACAACGAAGGCGAAAAGTGAAAAAAAGAAGTGGAGGTGAAGCTTAAAAATATTACGACATCAGTTGATTCATTTCAAAAAGTTAACTTAAATTTAGAACATCCGGCAACAAATCGCGTCCCGGTGCCTTGATAACGAACGCACATCTTTACGAGATCCAAAAAGGACGAAGGACGGAGGCAGTTGGGAAATGGGAAATTGGAATCTGGCACCGGCAACTGGGAGACGGCTGCATGGAAACCACACCGTGCGTGCTGTCCATACGCACGCGTACCGTCGACTGTAATGATCCGTCTCACTTCTTGTAGTAAATACACCTAATAGTAGAGCACAAGCCCAAGGCACACCACTGCCAGACACAATAGAGCGCTCCTATATTTGTGTTGCAGCCACCACACAGCAGCCCTGTCCTAGACATATATCATCTTCGGATCCCATCGCCCGAGATCTTGTGCACCTTGCCCCTTGTCAAAATACTCCAAGAATAGTACGAGGAGGACGACAAGATGGCTTCCATTTTCCCAACCTTTTTTCAACCAGACTCCCCCCCTCGTTCACCCCACGTAGAACGTCCTTCCCTCCTCTCCAGCCACTTTCTTTCACGCTCCATTCCTACATCGCCCATGCTAGACCGTTCTACCCTCTTCCTCAGGCCTACTCGCCGTGACGTCTTGCTCTGTTTGTTGACATTATGCTTCGCATACCTTCTATTCTCTCCAGTACTGCCAGTTGAACCTGCAGCTCCGAGCAGATCATCTACGAGTGGATATCGTCTTTCTAGCTTGAGCGGTTTTTTTCCATCCTTATTTTCTTTATGCCAAACAAGAAGCGACGAGGTCACTTTCGGAGAAACTGTCAAAGCTGTAGGATTTGGAGCTGCCGATGCAGACGCAGACAGTACAAAGATCGAGGGCGGGTGGGAGGCAGCACTGGACGTGGACGAGCAGTTCGCAAACCTAGCAACTACCTTAAAAGGCCATGCGCCCGGCTGGACGGTCTTCGAAAGACTCTATATTTACAATGGGAGTTTTTATGTGGTGACGTGAGCGGTTGACGTACTAGCCATTATCTCGATTAAAGCTTATCATAAAATTCACAGGGAGAACAAGGACGAATATCCTGAGCTGAGGCTCATGACATCTACTGGTCTTCCGGCTAATAATGAGCCTGGAAATGAGGAGGCTCGAGAGCCTGTGGGCGATGAAGTCGGTCGGTCTACTTTTTGTCATGATCACTCCCTGATCAAATAGTAGATTTTGTACATAACTTCCAGAGACGCTGCCAAGCTCTGGGGAACTAGGGTTTACAGGATGGATGGGATGACTTTTTTATTCAACGATGGACAGTGTAAGTGAGTATTATAACCGTTGTGAAGGCTTCCTGACGGGCCACCAGTTATCGATCATTATTATCACTTTGCGGCAGAGTTGTTATTGGGTGTCTGGAGAGCTTACTCTTCGTATGACGAGAATATCAGTGCAACTGGTGAAACTTCTCTTTCTGCCCCCAAACGAATGTGGTTCCTCCATCAATCTGTTAGTGAGTGGCGTGATAATCCACGTTTCAACCCCACCCTCATGTATGCCCTCTTTCCCCGCACCGCGCTCCTATACCCTGAGGACTTCAAGGACCTTGCCGAGCAGACTGTTTCAGGCAAACCCAAGGCATTCGTCCTCGATCGCGCCATCCTCGCGGATAGATCGGCCGCTTTCCGAGGTGAATGGACTGCCCCCACAGCACGTACAGTTGCTAGCGCTATGCACCTGGGCACAACGAGCAGGTGGTGGTGGGAACCTATCCGACGGGCTGCTCTGCGCTATGCCGGTGTGCCAGAGTCAATCATTGAAAGAAATCTCGAAGGTCTGGGTGCAGTCGACCCTGCACAGCCTAGCGACCCTCGGGTTGATGCTATTGAGCCGCTTGCTCCACAAGGAACTTACAAACCTGTGGTTACGTATATCTCTCGACAAAATTCGAGGAGAAGGTTAACACCGGAAAGTCACGACGAGCTTGTTGCTGCTTTGGAAGATAGAGCAGCTAAGCTGGGATGGGAGCTTGTTATCGTTGAAGCCGAAAGGATGAGCAAGGAGGAACAGCTCGCTCTCGCCGGAAGGACAACAGTGAGCGCGCGGGCTAAAAATGTCAACTATAAACTGACCACGATTAGATTATGCTTGGAGTCCACGGCAATGGTCTCACGCACCTCTTATGGATGCCTCCCACCCCCAAAAGTGCCGTTATTGAAATGTTCTACAAAGGTGGTTTTGCTAGAGACTGTGGGTGTTGCTTTTGTGTGATGGTCATGTTAGCTAACAATTTGGTACAGACCAATGGACGGCCCATGCTCTCGGAATACGCCATTTTGGAGTTCAACATGACCGCACGTTCACGTCCCCTGACCTTCCTACAGTCGACTACCCCGAGGGTTTTCAGGGCAACTCTATTACCGTCGTAGGCAAGGTAGTGGCCGATTTAATAGAAGACCGCCTAGCTGAAAAGATATAAGGGAGATGTTTTTTAACAAATTATTGTACAGCATTATAGAAGCGTTGGTACGTGTAGTAAGAGGTTGGAGTTTGCGAGAACGTGGGAGCAGACTGGAGTGCCTAGGTGGAGGTGTGGTAACAGCAGGAAGGAGAGATCAGGGACGCAAACAAGAAGAAGAAGAAGGGTGGCGTGGCCGTTGGATTCTTTGTAGATCTGTTCCGGTTTTTTCTTTCTATGCAACAACAAGCTAGTATTATGACATAAGAGAGCCTCCGACACTTGGATGCTGGATCGCCGTTCGTTAGGTGCCAGTCTGTTGTTTATCGAGATTACTCCTTATAATTTACAGGTTCGTTCGAACGCCGCAGAGCCACAACAGATGATCGTGATTGTATCTCAATTAATAGGATGATGCGTGTACGGTTTTTTCTATGGGTTACAAACAGTGCTATGTTGAGATCCAGATTATCTGCCTCCAGTTCATTTACTGCATGTGGGTCAGGTATTAGTAAGGTTTCTCCTTGTCGTGTTACCTCGCTCGGTCCAGTCGGCTACTCCTGTGCCTCGCACTTTAGCCTCCACCTCACTAAGTCGGCGGTATCATGGTGTTCACGCATTGGCCTTTTCTACGCATCTCGTCTTTCGTTCTTCTCTTCCTTTCTTTTCAAGATTGTCTCACGCAATCCACTTGCACACCTGCTCTTGACCTACCGCGTCCTTCCCAATCGCATGGAATATACACAACAGACCTAATCGTCACTCAAAGAGAGCTCGCAGAGTTGTCAATAAGACCATCAAGGATTAGTAGACTCTGCGTGGTTGTTCTACGTCACCGTCACATCGTATTCAGAAAGAAATTGTGAAAGATGTCAGGAGGCAATATCAAGGTCGTCGTTAGGTGAGTAGCTCTTGTTGTTTGGAATAATTTATGACTGACATGGGCGCAGGTGCCGGCCACTCAATGCAAGAGGTACGCGGCGAAATTGGAAGCAAGACACAACGTTGAAAGCTCACCAAAAGAACCTGACGCTGGTGAATAGAGATTGCGAGGGGTTCAAAGGAGCTTATCCGTATGGAAGGGAGCCAGACTATTCTGGATCCTCCTGAAGCAACGGGGGGGGCATCCTCAAAGGCAATCGAAAAGAAGCCCATGATCTTTTCTTTTGGTGCGTGGTCATCCTCGCATGGAAACTAAGTAATTAACAATATCTTGAGTAGATAAATCATACTGGTCTGCTGGCCCTAAAGATGATCCCAAATATGCTTCACAACAGACTTTGTATGAGGATTTAGGAGCAGATCTGTTGGATCATAGTTTTGAGGGATTCAACACCTGTATTTTTGCCTGTGAGTCTATGTTTTTGACATTTTTCATT
>NC_009177.1:1798615-1906115 GCF_000149385.1 Cryptococcus deneoformans B-3501A
ATCGGACGGGTTGCGTCGATTATATGAAAGCTAAATGCAGGTGTCCTCATGATACGATACGCGTTGCGGGAGAGTGCGAGGGTTTAGAGAGAGGCACACCACGTTCGGCGGTGGGATTTGTGGGAAAAATTTGGAGCTGTGTATGCATGCGGCGGCGGATGACCGTACCGTGCCGAGTGGTGGCCTCCCCCATGGTGTGGGGCAAAGGAGAAAGCCGATGCAGGGAAGGAGAAAACGAGTCCTGGATCATAGTTCACTACCCGCCCGGCGCTGGATATGACGGATGCATGGCCGGCTGTTTATCTGTCCATCTTTTCTTTGCCTCATCCGCGCAGACGAGCAGCAGTGCTTGGGACATCCCGCCAGACAAGAAGCGAAAGAGAACGAGAATATAGCTGGCGGCCAGGCAAAATAACAAGTGCGGAAAAAAGCCCCCCAGGGTGGTTCGCCAACTGAGTGGTTGTCGGGTTTATAGCAAGCCCCGCGAAGAGTACGAGAAAGAACGCGCAGAGGGCAGAAAGACGACGGACAAGCGCTCAATGAGCACCAGCAGCCACCTCGCCCACGCCACCCACCTCCCCCGCCCCGCAGACTCCCTCCCGCGCAGCCCATACCCGCACGACGCCCAGCACTCGCCGCTCCCTCCCCCGTCCTTCCTCCACGCCTTTCCGCTGCCGCCCCGGGCGTCCATCTCCTCCGTCGCTGCGCCCCCGGCGAGCGCCCCGCTGCACTCTGCGCCGCCCTACTCGTCCGCACAGACCCTCCGTGCCTCGCTGCCGCTCCCCCACCCGTACTACCCGCTCCCCCTGCCACACACCCCGTCCGGCCACCGCGTGCTCCGCTCCCCCAACCCGCCGTGTCTCTGGCCGCTGCCCCACCCGCTGCCCGCCATCGACTCCCTCCGGCGCCCGTCCCGCCATCCCCCGCACCCCGCCTCCCACTCCGGCTCGCCCAGCTTGGACCACCCGCGAGCCTACTACGATCCCACCGTCTCCGTCCCGCTCGCCTACCGCGAGTCGTATCCGTCCCACCCGTCCACCCACCCAAGTTCCCCCTATCTTCCCCCTCCCACCCCGTCCGCGTACGGCTACCGCGCCCCGTCCCCGTTCCGGATCCCGCCTCCGTTGACGTTCAGGTACTCTCGCTCACCGCCGCCTCTCGACACCATGCCGCCACGCAAAAAGGCCGAGCCGTCGACCGCAGACACAGTGGCTGCATCCAATGCATCAGCGACTACCGGCGCACCGGCCTCTGCCAGCACGAGAGCAAGAAGAGGTGCCAACGGCAAGGGATGGACGACCGAGCACACGTACGAGCCCAACGGCCAGCGCAAGGAGGTCATCGTCATTGACGATTCTGCCAGCCCAATGGTGCAGCCTGTGAGAAAGAGGACGCGGGCGCAGGTCGCGGCTGAGCAAGCAGCCCAGCAACAGCAGTTACATCAGGCCTATGCGAGCACGAACGCGGGCTACTCAGATACGGTGAGCATATCAAATGGGCACGGCAGCGTGGCCAGCACCGCCGGTACAGCAGCGGGAGGAACCACGAAGAAGAGAAAGTTGGAGGAGGACCAGGGAAAGAAGGCAAAAGCCAAGGTTGCGAGTGTGAGTCTATAAATGCCCCATTGTATGTAAGCTGACAGAGCCTCCTAGACGGCGACGTCGGCATCAATACAGACGACCGGCACCTGGCAATCGACCCAACAGGCTGCCCCAGCAAAGGCCACCCAGTACCAGAAAGCCCCCGCCCAGCCGGCTCAGCAGCAGGGTCCACCACCGTGGGATGACCCAGAAGGCCATTACATTGTCAAGCCTGACGATGTTATCGGCGGTAGATGTGAGCAATCAATCTGCAGTCACCTAGAGCTTCACTAATCGCTACAACAGACAAAATTGTCAGGTTACTGGGTCAAGGAACGTTTGGTAAGGTGGTTGAAGCAAGACATATTGAGACACGGCGTAAAGTCGCGATCAAGGTTATCCGGGCCGTGCAAAAGTACCGTGAGGCGAGCAAAATTGAGATCAGAGTGCTTGAAACGCTTAGAAAGCATGATCCACGGAATGACAAGTAAGTTCACAACTAGTCTTGTTTCGTTGGAACATGTGCTAAAGCGATTTAGCAAATGTATACATCTCGACGAATACTTTGACTTCCGGAACCATCCGTGTCTCGTCTCAGAGTTGTACGGAATGAGCGTATTTGACTTTTTAAAGCAGAACGGTTTCCAACCATTTCCGGATAAGCACATTCAAGACTTTGCAAAGAGTTTATTAAGAAGCATGTCCTGCAAGTAACCGTTCATCTCCAACTTGGGTTACGCAGCTGATTAAAGAATATAGACTTGCATTCTCTCAAGCTCGTGCACACCGATCTCAAGCCCGAGAATATTCTTTTATGTTCAAATGAGGCGAGATTAGCAGGCCCTAGAGTCCGAAATGCTCGTTCAAAGTCCATCCTCAAGGTGTGTTTTATCCCGCCAGGGGATGTACGACGATTGCTGATTGCTCGAATACAGAACACTGAAATCCGTCTTATCGATTTTGGTTCTGCCACTTTTGAATCTGAATATCATTCCTCTGTCGTCTCTACTAGACACTATCGTGCCCCTGAAATCATACTTGGTCTTTCATGGTCTTATCCTTGTGACATGTTCAGTATAGGCTGTATCCTGGTAGAGTTCTACACTGGAAACGCGCTTTTTCAGACGCACGACAATTTGGAACATTTGGCGATGATGGAGGTTGTGATGGGTAAGTTTAGCCAGAGGATGATTGAGAAGGGAAAGTGAGTGGAACAAAATCTTTAGCATGACGCGATAAACGAGTGTGACTGACGAAAGAAGCAGGAGTAAAAAGCCAGAGTACTTTAAAGGCAACAAGATAGATTTTCCAAACTCTACGGTTTCCAAGGCGAGCAGAAAATATGTCAAGAGCATGCAAAGCCTAAAGTAAGTCATCGGCGGCAGGCGGTTTCGGTATCTGTCATTGTACTCAACGTATACTATTAGGCAAGTGATCGATCCTGCCAACAGACATCAACAGTTGTTCCTTGACCTTTGTACGAGACTGCTAGAGCATGATCCGGACGTCCGGATCAAGGTGCAAGACGCTTTACGACATCCGTGAGTCTGGAAATTGATTTGCAGTTCGAATAAATGCTGATCGCGAATTTTAGTTATCTGACCGAGCCTATTCCAGAGCCTGCATAAAGTTGAAACTGGTATAGGATGGCGATTCAGTGAATGGCGCCTTCATCATTGGCGATATAATAACCTAATCTGGGTTATAGTACGGGATAATTGTCTATGATTCTCATCATGCTCTTTATCATGATAAAATGTCATGTTCGGATGCTCTCCGCATTTTCTTTTTTCCCTCAATACAATCATATGTGTACTATTCATCAGTTTTCTTTGTTTCCCTTTTCTCGTTCATCGTATCTATGGAAAGTTCTCGGTATCTCTTCTTTTTTTGCGTTTCTTTGTTTTCGATGATTACTACAATTATCACTTGACGAAATGGGATGTTTCACGAAGGCAAGTAGATTGAATGCAAAATGTTAGACGATCAGTGCAGCCTATCAAAGTGCAGGCGCTTTTGGAATTTCTGGTAATGCGTCGTCATTCATGCACGTTCTCGTCCCAACAAAATTCCCCCCTACCAAATACCCAAATTGTCTTACCACAACACTTTCCTTCGCTCTTATCTCAAAAGCGCGCCTTTTTTACTTTTGCTGAGCAATAGCGCCGTCCACAGCGGTGCGCATTTCTTGGATAGTCTGCTTGGGGTCTTTGGCGCCAAAGATGGCAGTACCAGCGACAAGGACGTTGGAACCTGCGCGCAAAGATCAGTCTTGCGCTCCAAAACTTATCAAGCCTGCCATTTGCCTCTCTCATCTATCCATTTTCAAGCGTCCGAGTTTTTCGCCTTATACAGCATAAAACGAAACCGAAAAAAAGGAAGAAAAGACGACTTACCGGCCTGGGCACACTGGCAAGCGTTGCCAGATCCAACACCACCATCGACCTGGATGTTCTTGCCAGGGAATCTCTCCCTCAACTCCTTTACCTTTTCGAGGCATTCAGGCATGAACTTTTGACCACCTCGGCCAGGGCGGACGGTCATGACGAGCAAGAGATCGGCAGCTTTACCAAGGGAGTCCGTGATGGCGCTAGCCGGGGTTTCAGGTGAAATAGCAAGTCCAGCAAGCATATTATGGGAATGGACAAGCTCAATGACCTTTTCGGGCTCCTCTGTTTTACATAACAAGTATGTCTCAGTGCCGGAGAACTTGCTCATACAAAAGAGAATAGAGACGTACCGGTAGCTTCATAATGGAATGTGTAGAGTTTTCCACCTGCCTTGGCGACTTCAGGAACCCATTGAGAAGGGTTAGAAACCATCATGTGGCAGTCCATAAAGATGTTGGGGACATTCTTGTAAACGTGTTCGAGGATGGGGGCGCCCATGGTGATGTTGGGGACGAAATGGCCATCCATGACGTCTACACGATGGTACACCGTGAGCATGTTTGGATATGAGTTATAAGTATTTAGTTGACAAACCCATGTGAAGCCAGTCACATCCATTGGCCATCATTCGTCGACACTCGTTGCTGAGGTCGGACAAGTCGCTCTGATTATCCGTCAGCTCCACGCCTCCGCACAAAATTCATATACATCTTTTTTGCCGTCCTGCGCCAGTACTCACAGCAAGCACGGAGGGGGAAATGATAGCTTTGCTCATTCTTGTTGCTTCACGGATAAAATGTGTGTATATTTTTCTGGAAAAAAAAGAGACATGGAGGAAAGAGAAGAAGGGATTCCCCGCAACGTCATTCGGCCCGATCCGGCGGATGTTTATTAGTAGATTACGTAATTAGACGACGTACACTAAGCTTCTGGTGGATGGGGTCGATTTTAGAACAAGGGTATAATTTATTTCAGTTCTTGTTGTCCTATTTTTCTCTGGAAAGTCTTAGCGTAAGACATACTATTGAGTCAAAATGGCAGGTCCGCTTTCAGTTGAAGATATGTTGGCAAAGCAAAAGGCCGAGAAAGAAGCCGCTGCCAAGGTATGCTCAGTCTTCTTGCAACTCTCTCACAACTGCTGCTAATGTCCGATCGACTCTGTAGCCCAAGTTTTTGAGCAAAGCAGAACGACAAAAGATTGCTTTGGAAAAGCGTCAATCTGAGGTTCGCGAACAGCAAGAACGTGAAGATGCCGAACGTCGCCAGCGAGAGGAATTTGATCGTGCTGCCGAAGAAGAGAGGCGACGCCATGAGCAAGAGAGATATGGCTACAATGCCGGACCCAGTGGTAGGAATGATCGTGATGGATATGGGAGGGATGGGTACGGCCGTGACAACAGGAGAGGCTTTGGAGACCGCCGAGATGGATCTGGACCTGCTATCCCTTCTGGGCCTCGCGGTGCCGCCCTTCCTGTGGGACCAAGGAGTATGCAAAGTAGAAACGGTGGCGGACTTCCTTACGACGGATTTGCGCAAGGTTCTCCCAGTCAGTTGTCTTCCACACCTGTTGCTGGTTCTGCCTCTCCTGGACCTGCCTCTACTACAGCTTCGGGAGACGCTGTTCCCCCTTCTCAGGCAGAACTTGAAGCTCTCCGTGCTCGCTATCTCGGAAAGAGGACAGATGGGAAGAAGCCGCGTCTGAGAAAGGCTCAAGACAAGAAAATCATATTCGATTGGAACGAGCAAGATGATACGAGTGCTGCAGACCAGAGTTCATGGACCAGGGAAGTGCGAGAGTTGGTTCCGGGAGGCACGATGTTTGGTGGACGTTTAGCAGGGATGGATGGAGCCAAGAAGAATGAGACTCGAAGTGACAAGTGAGTTTTTTTTTAAAGGACTTTGAGAAGTCGTTCTAATTTTGTATAGCCATGCGGACCCGCTGGAGCGTCGTCGCGCTGTCAAGGGCAAGGATGATGATCGCCACTGGTCTGACAAGCCCCTCGATGAGATGAAGGAACGAGATTGGCGTATCTTCCGTGAAGACTTTAGTATTGCAGCTAGAGGTGGTGGGATCCCTCATCCTTTAAGGAACTGGAGAGAATCGGCCATTCCGAGTCAAATTTTGGATATCATCGAAGAGATCGGTTACAAGGAGCCCAGTCCTATCCAAAGGCAAGCAATCCCTATTGGAATGCAAAATCGCGACCTAATCGGTGTCGCCAAAACTGGTTTGTCTACCATTTATGCGTATTTCGCCTGGTGCTAACAATAGTTTTGTAGGTTCTGGTAAGACCGCCGCCTTCGTCATCCCTATGCTCGATTACATCGGTCATCTCCCCCCTCTTAACGATGACAATCGCCATCTTGGCCCTTATGCCCTTATCATGGCGCCTACTCGAGAACTTGCCCAACAAATAGAGACTGAAACTCGTAGATTTGCCCTTCCTCTGGGATACAAGTGTGTCTCAATTGTCGGTGGTCGATCTGTCGAAGAACAACAATTTGCTCTGCGTGACGGCGCCGAAATCATCATCGCTACCCCCGGCCGACTGAAGGATATGGTTGACAAGAGCATACTCGTCATGAGCCAATGTAGATACGTCGTCATGGACGAAGCTGACCGCATGGTCGACCTTGGTTTCGAAGTCGACCTCAACTTCATCCTCGACTCGATGCCTGCTACATTTGTCAAGCCCGACGACTCAGTTGCGCTGCAGCCGACAAAAGAAGGTGAATGGCAAGGATGGCGAGTTACGACTCTTTTCTCTGCTACTATGCCCCCGGCCGTTGAGCGTCTTGCGCGAAAGTATTTGATCAAGCCTGCGACTGTCGTTATTGGTAATGCTGGTGAAGCTGTTGATACCGTTGAGCAGAGGGTCGAGTTTGTGCACGGTGACGAGAAAAAGAAAGCTAGACTTATTGAAATCCTCCGTACTATCGGCTTGCCACCTCCTATCATCGTTTTTGTCAATCAGAAGAAGACGGCAGATATGGTGGTCAAGTACGTTCAGCAGGCAGGCATGTCAGGTGTCACCCTCCATTCCGGCAAGTCTCAAGAACAACGAGAAGCTGCGCTGCAAGCTTTGCGCGATGGCGAAATCTCTGTTCTAGTTGCTACCGATCTTGCTGGTCGAGGTATTGATGTTCCTGACGTTTCACTCGTCATCAACTGGCAGATGAGCGACACGATTGAAAAGTATGTCCATCGTATTGGTCGTACGGGTCGTGCCGGTAAGACCGGTGTGGCGATCACGTTCTTGACGAATGATGATGACGAGGTCATGTACGACTTGAGAATAGAAGTGGAGAAGAGTAAGATGAGCAAGATGAATCCCGAGTTGGCGCGGCATGAGGCAGCGAGGACGAGGGTGACTAGGGAGATGAAGGTGGGTTTATTCCCTGCCTTGACAGAGCGTTGGCTAATGATTTTTTTTAGAGAAAGAGAGGTGATGAAGAAGAGTGATTGGAAAGACCTTGATAACGCGCTAGTATGAAAGCTTGTCATCCTGTAATATGTTCCATGCAATCATTATTGTTTGCAAGGATCACTTGAAAACATCCCGAAGAGAATGGAGCAAGGACGACCGACTGAGAGTGATCAAACTAGCATTACACATACAAACAGTTGTGGCTACCTATGACATCTCAAACCTTCTTCTCTCTTCAGATCACTCCGTCTAGTGCTCGTCCGCGTAACGCTTGCCCGCATAACTGCCATAAATTAGTTGACATGAACTGGCCGGAGCTAGACATTGACTTACCCCTCAACACCACTCAACCCAACAAGACCAGCGGCCACCCCCAAAACAATCCTAGGGTCCCAAATCTTGTTCCAGTTCTTGTAGCTGAAATAACCAACTGAACCGAGTACCGCAACGTTCAAAGCACCAACTAGGCCACCGGCAACCTTTGGACGGAGAATAACCTCCTTGGCTTGGAGATAGAACTTGGAGCCCTCAGCCTTTGCTCGATCGGCCTCGGCACGGCCTTCAGGTGTAGAGAGATAAGATTCGGCAAGGTAGCTACATGTCAGGATTAGTAAAGACTGAGCAATGATTTAAGGAATATACTTACCCCTCGGCACCAAAGAGGGCAAGAGTGCTCGCAATGGTCCCACCGATGATTCGGTTATCCCAACGTTGGTTTCGCTTGGTGTAGGCAAAGTAACCAATAGTACCCAAGATGCCGACATTGACAACACCCACAAGACCACCAAGAGTGCCGGGTCGAAGAACAACGTCCTTGGTCTTCTCCCAGTAAGGAGCCAAGTTAGACTCGGCCTTGTTTAGCTCGGCCTTTTTTCCCCAAAAATGAGCCCCATACTCCTTCTACTGTCCAAATGAACTCACCCTGGCCTCCTTCTTGAGTTCTTTGGCACCCTTCTTTACTTCTTGAGCCTTCTTGTTGGTTTCTTGTCCTGCCTTGCCCTTCTTCTTTTCCCATTCAGCGCCACTCTCTGGAAGCTGTACACTACTCTTTGGGGGAGGAGAGAGGGGCTTAGGAGCCACGTCTGAAACAGAGGGCTCAGGCTCAGGGGGGGGGTGAAGCTCCACTGAAGTAGGCAGCTCAGAGGCGAGAGGGTCCTCGGGAGCAACGGCCTGAGGTGGAGTTGTTTAGGGATATGCGTAGGTGTGATGGTTAAAAGGAGGAGACGGCTTACCTCGGCGACAGGAGGAGGGTTCTCAGAGAGAGACTGGTCTGGTTCGGGCATTTCGCCAAAGGGGACTGTAGGATGTCAGTGGGCCTAAAAGGTCGACGAGGAATGAGACCCACTGTTATGGCTAGCAACGGAAGCGTAGGACATTGTGGTTGTTGATGTGCTGTACGAAAGTGTCTTTGGGATGAGATGAGGAAGAGAAAGTAATTGTGAATTGCCAAAAGTGCGTTTTAAGAGGTCCCGTGAAGCGGTTTAGAGCTGAGTGGTGACGAGGGGGGCCAGGCGCATATCAATGACGTCACAACAGGCAGAGCATGCGTCAGGTACCCGGCAGCAGAGGCGGGGCAGCGGCGATTTGCGGTGTGGCGGAGGCTCGTGTGCACAGGGCGCGAAGGTGGAGGCGGGCGGGATCAAATGAAACGGGTTAATTTATTATTGTTGTTTCGGGCGCGACTTGTTGCCTTGTCGCGCAGAAAAGAGTCCCGTCACTGAGTAGCACAGCGCAGCGCTGACTATGCCTGCGGACCCCACAGACAACAACAATTCCGACCGCCCGTCCCCCGCATCAGCCTTTTTCTCGCACTTCCACTCGACAGCCCAATCAGCAGGCCTTCAGCCCCTTTATCCCGCCCTCGGTCCCGCACGGGCAAAGCCCGCAGACACACGCCGCAAAGAAAGATTGCGAGGACCATCCCAGTCATCGTCGACCCAGGGTAACAAAAAGCCCATTTTTGTGGACCTCACACAGGACGAAGACTCGCCAAAGGAGCCAAAGAAGTCGAGACGAGGAAAATCAACCACCGAGGGTGTCATTGATCTTACTCTGTCTTCTGACGACGATAAAAACGACGCCGAGAGTAATTCCAGCTCGATCATAATCATATCATCTACCATGTCCAGCAGGCAGGCGCGAAAGGAGGCGCAGAGGAAGAGAGAGATCGAAGACGACAAACGTAAAGGTTTATCCCAGGCATCTCTATCATCCCTCTTTGCCCGTCCCAGGGATGAGAACATTTCCGGGCCTGGCTCCGGGACTAGTCCTATCCAGAATTTGACCTCGTCACCTTTCAGCTCTTCGAGTTCGCAAACTTTGCATGAATCTCTGAAAGCAACAAGCCTAACCCCCAAGGATACTTCACAACCTGCCACGACCGCGTCGGCGATCAAAGGCTCCAAGGGTAAAGGGAAAGAACGTGCTCGACCACGCCCAGTGACTGTGGTCGCCGGTCCGTCGAAAAATTCACCCTCTATCTTCAAGACTGCTGCAGACACCGAGCTGTATCGTTCCGCACCTGCAACTATCCCTTCTCCCACGCCTCGCAAAGCTCCCTCTCTTCCCAAACTTTCATCACAACCTCCATCTTCCGAGTTTTCCTCTTCTCCACTTCCTTCAGACGTGTCGACTCCTGTATCAATGACTGCAAGAAGCCCTACCCGACCTACCACCACGCCTTCATCCTCTCCCGCTTCCGCTTCCGTTGAAAAGGCTATCTCTACACTTACCCGTAATCCAGTCAAAGCTGCAGTCGTATCCCCGAAGCTGCCCGCGAAGAATCACATCGACGAGATTGAGACTTGCCCATTAAGAGTCAATCAGATGAATGGATCTCCAGCAGTTTCCACCAACTCCGCGCCCACTTCGTCTCGCTCCAGCCGGGCTCGTCCTCTTCCTGGAGCGTATGCCCTTCCAGCGATTGACACACCTATTCACGAATGGCCCACCTTCCAAGGGACTTCTGCTTCAGTCAAAAAGAGAAAAAATGATGTATCCGAAGCCCCTGAGATGGTCAAGGCGTTTGGGCGTGAAGTGTCAGTTGAGATCCCCAGGTTGACCAAGCGGGAGTCGGCCAAGGAGAGTGAACCTCCTATTGAAGAGTTGGGAGAAGGAAGTTCAAAGGTTCCGAGCCCCCTAAAAAAACTTGGGAACTCATCCTTGTCTTTGCTTAACCAGGCTGCTAAGCAACGTCAGGTTTCAAAGACAAGTCCTACAAAGCAGCCACTACGGAAGGGCAAAGGAAAGCAAAAGCAGCCCCTCACGAGTTCAGAAAACATCACGTCTGTTCTTGATTTAAGGAGTCTCTCGCCCGAACCTCGTCGTCAAAGTGATAATACTTCCAAGTCAATCATCTTTAAGCCCGAAAACGTTCCTTCAGCAGAGGAACAACGTTATTCAGTACCAGATGCTACGTCTGATGGCTCGTTCACTCCCCCACCTAAAGAAACCAATTCTATACCGCCATCCAGCCCTCTCACCGAACTCTCTGATTCTGACGATGATGTTGATAAAGGCGGCGGTGACGAGGAGAGGGAGCTTTCTTCTTCGACGTTGAGCGAGTCGATCGCTTCTCCTCTTGCTGCAGCAAAGGAAGCCCAGCTGTCCCCGCCTTCTCTTCTCGAATTAAATGTGGATATCGAGGTGCCGTCTACAAACGCTCTAAAGACGGGAAAGAAGCAAGAGTTTCAAGAAGAAGCCAAGGAAGGAGTCAAAGACGATGAGTCGGGCGAACTCGATGTGAGTATTTCTTTTTTTTTCACTTTCTATAGGTCCTGACACGATGTAGCTCGATGAATGGGACAACTTTGAGTGGACAGTGTCTACAAGTCCCACGAAAGGCGACAGCGAAAACATGCCTTCCACCAGCGGCATGTCCTCTTCCTCCTATCTCGACACCCCCGCCACACCTTTGAAGAGAAGTCCTTCAAAACCACCTGCTTCTGCACTCACGCCGTCTCGCCTCGCCCAGTTATTGCTCTCGCCCTCCAAGCGACCTACTCCTGAGACTCCTCACAGTGCCCAGAAACGAGCCACGCCAATGGAAAACTCGCCTACGAACTCGGCAAAGAAAAGAAAGCTGCAAGTGGACAAGTATGCAAAGATGCTGGCAGAAACGAGAGCTATAGAGCAGGCGGAGAAGGAAGAGGAGAAGAGGAAGGAGGAGGAAGAGAAAAGAAAAATGGACGAACTCCTTGGTGCGGCTGCTGATGAAGAAGAAGAAGAGGGCCAGGGGGATGTGGCTCAGATGCTTCAGTGAGTGAAATTGGCGTCATGAGTGATCTGTTGCTGACCAAAAGTAGGGATATTGCCAGTCGTTCTCCTCAAAAATCTTCATCTACATCAAGTTTTCAAGACATTGTCCAATCACGACAAAAGACCCACAAAGAACGTCAGGAAGCCGCTCGGAAACGAAAAGAGGAAAAAGAGCAGGAGCGCCGAGAGCGAAAGGAGAAGAAGAAGAAGGAGGCTGCGGCAAAACAAGCTGCTCAAGAACGTAAAGCTGCAGACAAACATTTGCAAAGCATTTTCAAGGGTATCAAAGCTGGCGATGATCTTGAAGAAGCTTTGAAAGACATCGAAGAGGATGAGAAGGTTGAGACAGAGGGCGGCACTTACCCGATTCTTGACGAAGACATTTCCGATACCGACGACGAAGTTAACACAGATGATGAACTTGGCGGAACAGATGAAGAAGACGAGCTCGGTTTTGATTTTGATCTTGACGGAGACTATGATTTGGATGAGCTTGCGGGAAGGATGCGCGCAAAAGGAATGGCAGTTGATGATGAGCTGCTGAGGGACGCCAAAGTTAAAGATGATCAAGGTATGGATTTGGCATGGGAAGGCTTCTGGGAAAGTAAGAAACAGGCGAGGGACAAGGTGGAGCGTTTACCAAATCTGGAAATCGAGGGTGGTGATGCGATTATACAGGAGTTGAGGCACTCAGTTGAGGCTGAAGGTATCTTCATCTTTTACTTTCAACTGCCTGGACTATGCTGATACATCATGATAGATATCATGAGCCTTATCAGCCTTTTGGCGTCAGGTATATTGCTGCAGATCGATTCCCAATATGAGATGGCTATCGGTCAGTGGCTTTGGAAATGTGGTGAGTACTTGGATGTGCGCGTCTACATGACAATTCTCATGTAACTTCCCAGCTCTAAGCGCCTCGCACCCTCAATTACTCTCCGTCGCTACGGAAGTATTTTTTCAATGGAACAATAGTCGGGAAATAGGAATGACCGCAACATTATCGACCCAGGTTTTTTCCTTACTTTCACGAGCCGGAGCTCGCAAAAATATTCTTTCCCGCCTGGGCTTGACTAGTGATTTGGACCCAATCATAACCGTCCGAAAACGAGAGTCAATATGCGTTGTGTCATGTCGTCTAATTAAAACTAGAATTAACGCGTACGTTGAAAGTTACTTTCGTTAGGCCATTAATACTCATGAGTATTCAACAGAGCGCCAAGCGCGGTTGACAATACCACTTTACAAACAATCATTCCGGTCTTACTTCTTCTGTTTATTGATAAATCTTCCTCCACAGCAGTCAGACTGCACATCCACGAGGCTATCAACGTCATTCTGACTCACGCAGCCAGGATAGTAAGTCCATTATGCCCTACCGTTTTCATTCAGAACTGACACCGACCTCAGGATCCTGTCAATTACGCCAGAATCGCCGCAGAGCAGATTGTCAAGGGTGCTGAGCCATATGGTGACGATGTGCGAGCTGCAGTGCTCAAAGCGCTCGGTCAAATGACGCCCCTCACGCGAGAAGTGCATAAATGGGTAGGGATGGAGTATATCTCGCCTGGAACTTTGGCTAGAATGGATCAGTTGGTAAGACGCTGGCTTTTTTGGGGGGGGTCCATCTGATCTTTTTTGTATAGTCTGAACCACTTCGTGCTCCCGCCGTTCCTCATCTCCTTGCTCCTATCCAATCATTACACGAATCGCTCCGTCCACCTCCTGGTGTCGAGATAGATTGGAACGCTAAGAACTTCTTCGTTACCTTCCTGTACGCTGCAATCGCCGATATCAAGGGTCTGGTGGACATACATCCCATCAAGATGGATTCAATCAAGAATGTCAAGGAGTTGATGATGACGCATCCTGTGGAAGACCTTAGGGGATTGATCAGGCTATGTCGGGATAGAATTTGTGAGTCCTGGTAATGATCGACTGGAGACCGAGTGGAGGATTGACCAATTTTTTATAGCCGATCAAGGCGATGGTTCCAAGAAAGTGACCGTGAAAGCTAGGCTCCATCAGTTGTTGGAAATCACAAGATTGGTCCTTGAAGTCGCTATTCAGAGAAAAAGAAGTTCAAAGCCCTTAGGCAAGGGACTGAAAATAGGGAAGGGAGGTCAGTCACGACTGAGTTTCAAAAGGAAAGAATCTATAGAATAGTTAGAAGTAGGTAAAAATAATACCAAGATACAGTACTAGTGTTGTCCTTGTTTTGGACGTGTTGTATACAGCTCTAAATATGGCATACCCAGTCGGTCATCAATGTATCGTATCGTGCTCGCGTCGATCTTCACGTTGGCTTTCTACAGCTTGGCCTCGGTATTTTCCAAGGGTAACTCGGTTTCTCCATCCGCGCTGAACCTGACCACAGGCTTTGCACCACCCATGAACTTTGTCTGCGCTCCGTATGCCACAAGCTTATTACCTCTTTCACCTCCAGGAGGAGTATAGAACTCGCACTTGGTGTAAGCCAATGTACGACCGAGCTGCTCCACGGTACCGATACAGATGAGGTCAGAGCCTGTCGTGCCACCAGGGCGAACGAAGGATGTGCTTATGTCAACGGAGACACCAGTGGGAGCTAAAAGGCCGTGAGTAGAGAGGGATAAGGAAGTAATCGTGTCTGTGAGCTAGCACGATAAGATCCCTTAGTACATGTGCTTGACCGTCGGTCTCAAAAACCCACAGTGAGGATCGCACCACCGTGAATCGTCTGAAGATTGTTCAGCTCCGCCAATTAGTCACATAGTGGAAAGGAGTATGACGAACGTTGTGGTTGTTCAAATGTTTCGCATCTATCTTGAACGCTCCCCTGATATATCCTGGCCGAGCCTCGAGTAGACGCAGCTATGGTCCAACATAAGCCTTGTTGATTAGCGCGGATTGTTTACCTCCACATACAGAGGAGAGGACATTGGCATCATGGCCTGTTGTTATAGGGCATTGGGTCAGTCTGGTCCCTCTGTGCGCACGTTTGATGCAGCAGCCGAGTGACATTACCTCCTTTAGACAGAGTCCTCTGCCAGACCTGCGTTGGTGAGCGAAGCTGGAATCAGCGATGGCTCTTCCTAGTAAGATGATTACAGCTCACATTTTGCATGAACTTTAAGCATGCCATTGGTGTATGTATGGATGCAGCGGAGTCTGATCTGTTGTGTTTTTGTCGAATAATCAGATCAATCGACTTCTAGATCTTTACGTACGTATGTAGTAGTAGGTAGTACGAGGGTAGTACGTAGCCGAATGATCGGTCATGGCCGTCATTTCACAGCAGCTGCAGCTGGAGGCGTGGTGGTTGTTTTTGGATGACCGTTGATTACCGGGTCACGTGATGACGGTAGGGGACCGGTCCGTCATCGCTCGTTCTCACAGAGTTCTGCATATTAGTTATTCTCCACATCGTAGAAGTCAGATCAGACTTCCACGAACAAAGAAAGAGACTTCAGATTTCAACACCCTACAGCCTTCATTGCCTGAAAGGATTTACAGCGGTAAATAGGTACTTAAGTCTCCTCCAAGAGGCCAGGTGGAAATACTCCGAATTGATTTCCCCGGAACGAACCTCTACTAAGGGGCACAACTAATCTCGGCAACATGGAGGGACGTTACAACCCGTTCGAAGACCCAGACACCATCCCAGTCTACCAAATTTTCCTACTGTTTATTACCTTCGTAGGCCCTCCTACATTTCTTTTCGTTCTCTTTGCCAGACGCACTGCAACGCGCCCACATTTACATCACACAGCGACTGTTCTTGTACTGGGTGACATTGGTCGAAGTCCCCGAATGATGTATCATTCGGAATCGCTAGCGAGACATAATTGGCGCACTTTTATGGTGGGGTATGCCGAGACGCCACCTACATCAGCTTTACTTGAAAATCCAATGGTACATCTTTTGGGTCTGAAAGAACCGCCCAAGATGGTGGGGCTTTTGCCGTGGATTTTGAGAGCTCCAATCAGGATTATATATCAGGTATTCTCAGTCATTCACACCTGCATTTGGAGAGTTCCCTGCAATACAGAAATCCTCTTGGTACAGAATCCCCCTTCGATTCCTACATTGGCACTTGCACAGTTTATCTGTCTCGCCACCAAAACGAAATTGATCATTGATTGGCACAACACCGGGTATTCTATCCTTGGACTGAGGGTGGGAGAAGGTTCGAGACTTGTCAGAATTGCCAAATGGTAAGTCGGCCTAACATATAACTTCAAATGTGGACTGAGTCTTCTAGGTTTGAGTCAACATTTGGGCAAACAGCGTACGCACACCTCTTTGTGACCAAGGCTTTACAAGAATTTCTGATAAGAGAATGGGACCTAAAGTAGGTTTTTAAGCGTTATATTGTCCCTAGGCCTCACTGATGCAATATGCAGGGGACGGACATCCGTTCTTCACGACAGACCGCCTACCCATTTCCACCGCACAGTGCCCATGATACAGCACGAACTTTTCTCGCGCCTTTTGCCTGAACTGAAGCCTTCCCTCCCTCCTTCACATCTTGATACCAATGATCCCACTCATACAGCCTTCACCGAGATTTCTTCTGAAGGTCTGGCCGTATTGAAACACACTAGACCGGCATTGATCATCTCTTCCACTTCATGGACAGCCGACGAAGATTTTTCGCTACTCATCACGGCTCTCGATCTGTACCAATCGGCTGTAGATTCTGGATCCGCTCTTCCCAAACTTGTTGTTCTTATTACAGGCAAGGGAGCCCTTCGCGCTCCGTTCGAAAATATTGTGAAATCCAGGGAAATTTCAAAATGGAAAGATATCACCGTGCGCTGTGTTTTTGTCCCTGCTCAAGAGTATCCTCCCCTTCTGGGCTGTGCCGATCTGGGTGTGAGTTTGCACACTAGTAGCTCGGGTAAGGACTTGCCCATGAAGGTGGTCGACATGTTCGGATGCGGTGTTCCCGTACTAGCCAAAGACTTCCAGTGTATCAGTGAATTGGTGAAAGACGGGGAAAACGGGAAAGTTTTCGGTACTGGGGAGGAGTTAGGCGAGCAAATGATAGTGAGTAGTACATTTCTATGCGATAGGCCGAAGGATCTGACACGGGAGTCAGGATATTCTTTCTTCATTCCCGTCCTCGGAGAAGCTAGACGATCTTAAAGGTTACTTTGATCGAATGAACACGCCGAGACGAAGAGCCACCTTGCCCACTGCTGACGTCGGAGAGGATGAATGGTCCAATTGGGATGATAACTGGGATAATGTGGTTTATAATGGGATTTTGAACAAGATCAGACGTTAAAATGCCTGTGTATGCTCGCGTTATTAGGATCAGGTTGGATGAATCTGTTGACAATGTATGATGGGTACATATCCAAAAATAACTTAATTATCCATACCAAGAACTTGCTCTGCTGATTCGTCTGGGTGGAACAGCCTTCCGCTAAATTATACGAGTAACACTAACGAACATTTACTACTACTAGTGCTGTTTTATAGACGTAATAAATCGCCATCACCCGAATTGTCTAATAATTGAGATCGGGACAACGGCGCATTATTAGCATTCTCCAGCCACCTTTTGGCGACTTTTATGACATCCATTTTTCCTCTCATTGATCACAGATAGCTTCAAAAAATACGAAGCCACACCATGTTCAAGTTCGATTTCCAGTTTGTGAGTCATGACATTTGATTGTTCAAAGTAGCCCTCGGCTCTAATTCAATGTGCATATCAGGAGGAGGTAGACGACGAGCAGGTCCAGATTCCGACCACAACCTTTGTCGCCTCGACACAATCATCTCAGGCGGATGCTGGGACTTCGGCTTCTGCGAAAAATGATCGGGGCGTTGATAGGAGCTGCCACCACCTGAGCTTAGATGAATTGGTCAGTGTCTTGTATCTGCGAAGCATGTCTGACCTAACGTTTCCGTAGATCAAAACATTACCTGACGCTATTTCCTATTCTCCTCTCTACCACCAAACCCTGTATACGCCGCTTTTACGCCGAGATTTGTTCGATGCAAGATTCCAGCTCATCAACAGAGAAACTGAAGACGAATCTAAAGAAAACGTGACCCCAGAAAATGAAGATGAAGATGACTATGTGGACGCCAAGACGGACTTGATACCTGGCCTTTATGAAGGAGGTTTAAAGACGTGGGAAGGTGGTGTAGATCTCATCGAAGTTTTGGCAAGGTCTTTGGCTGGAAACTCAACGGAAGAACAGAACAAAAACGTCGGTGAATGGGTAAAGGGCGGCAAAGTGCTAGAAGTAAGTCTTCGTGGGCGAACGTTTTGCGCTTGGGACTAAGGTCTGTTCAGGTTGGCTGTGGCACTTCACTCCCTACAGCCTTTCTACTTCGTTCTCTTTTGTCCCTTCCCACTTCTTCTACTCCCTCAAAAACAATACTCCACCTTCAAGATTACAATCATCTTGTCCTCTCCCTTGTCAGCCTTCCCAATCTCATACTTGCTGTTCTCCCATATCTCCCCCCTGAAGTGCTTCGTTTGGCAGATGAAGGTGACGAGCCAATAGAAACCGTTGTACCTGATCTGGAAGAACCGGGAAACCTCAGTTTGAATAAAGACCTTGTTGAGGCATTCCAGAAGCTTTTGGAAGAGAGAGGCATAGAGTTAAAATTCACCTATGGACACTGGGAAGGGTTGAGCAAAGAGTTGAAAGAAGAGAAGGATGGTTATGGACTGGTTTTGACCGCCGAAACAATCTATTCACAGGATAGTACACCAGCTTTGATCGATGTTCTGCGAGAGGCAGTCGGGAAATCTGGACCTATTGAGCACAAGGTGGATGTGGAACTCGAAAGCAGTTTAGAAGATCTGAGGGTCAAGGATGATTGGGCAAAGCGACCTTTGAGAGAGGTATCTAGCGGGCTTGTACTAGTCGCCGCCAAAGTAAGTCAAACACACGAGTATGCTCTTGTATTAGGCGTTAATATTGCACAGGTCCTTTATTTTGGAGTTGGTGGAGGTCTTCAGGCCTTCTTGCACGCCGCAGAGGCAAATGGCGCCTACCATTCTACTGTCAAGGAGTGGTCACAAGGTGTCGGGCGAAAGATAGTGCAGGTCGGATGGTAATCAGATGGAGTTGAATAGGATAGCCACATGGTACAATGCGTTACACTCAATACACCTTCACCTTTTCGAATAATGTAAGCATAATCTAAAGCAAACATTTCTCAGCCTATCGATGCAAATATAATATCGACAAAAGTATCCTACATAATCAAGAAAACACTCGTGGGACGCTATCAAGCTCTTCTAATCACCTTATCCGTAGCACGCTCAGACATCCCTTTCTCGATCCCTCTTCGTTGCGGCACCTGTCAGGTGCGCCGTTACACCCTCATTCCTAGCCCTCTCCCATTCCTCATCCTCCTCAGCATTAGGGATAACATAACCACTATTGCGCTCAACGTCTTCTCTGGCTCTTGAAGGAGCATGTCCTGTCAGATGAGCTGTGACCCCTTGAGACTGAGCGCGCTCCCAAGCTTCCTCTTCTTCCCTATTATCGACAATATCCCTCTCGCGCGAAGGTGTGGTGTAATCGGCCTGAGCCCATTCCGCATCGGGATGATAATCTGATTTGTCCCATCCGCGCGGAGGAGGTGGGTTATTTGCGTAGTTTGGAGGTCCAGGATAAGGTGGGACCATCCAGGCTTGCTGACCATCTGCAGGGGGAGGCGGGCGATATCCACCTGGACCGCTTTGAAGAGGGTAGGATTGGTTCTGACGGTTGTAGACTGGCTGACGCGTACGGACAGAAGATGGGTCAAGGAGCTGGTGATAATATGAAAAGTATGCCGAAGCGAATACAATCTGACAGTAAATTGGTCAGAAATGATCATCTAACTTTTAAACTTACAGAAAGGGCAAGAGTAACGAAAAGCCAGATAAAGACTGCCCATGTACCCCTGTTCCATAAACTTGTACAGACTAGCAGGATGTCATTCCTCCGGTACTTGGTGATCGCTAATGATGAGACTTACTGCTATTGGCCTCGCTTGTAGTGATGTTCCCAACGATACCCCCCACCTGCACATTGGGATCAGACAATCAATGATAACTTTGGCGAAACCCGTGCTTACGTCGTTATATGCCTGTCTATCTTCATTGTACACACATTGCGCAATCAGATCAGACTAAATATAGTTACGATTAATTTAAACCCATTATAACGTCAGGCATGTCGCTCCAGCATACCTTGGTGGTGAAATGCGCAATGATTTCAATGACATTGACAGCTAAATTAATGATAAGCCCAATGGGGACTGCCACAATGAACAATCGTGCCAGAGAGAGGCTTTGCTATTCACATCATGAGCAAGGATAGTGAAGACTGGATGAAATGAACTTGCCAAAGCAGCCACGAGGATGACGAAAGCTTCAATCGCTGCAACTACTAGGTACAGGATTCCTGCTACGATATCGAAAACTTGCATTTTGAAAGTCTCTGCAGTTGATCGTTAGCATCTAAACGTCTGCAATGTGGGATGAAAGAACGCACCTTTGGCGTCATTTCTGTCCGTGATTGAGTCTACTCCCAGAGCCAAACCATAAATAAACCCAGCAAGTGATAGGAAGATGACAACAGGGCGCAGTGAGAAAGGATAAACTTTGCGAACAACGGCGGTATATCGAGGGGGCGGGCCTATATTGTCATCGTTAGTCGCATTGGTATTTGGAGGCGGAGAGTTCGCGGCGTCGGATGGTGCGGGGACAGTGGGTTTAGTAGAGCCAGTGCGGAGGAACATTTTGATGAGGTGAAATGGTTATGACGAAGATGTCGAGGGAAGCACAGATTGATATGGGCGTGAGAAGAAAAGACAGATCGAGCGAAGTTGGTGTTATATGTGAGACGAGTCACAGAAGTTGAAAGGAGCAGGAATGGATGGGAAGGACAGAATAGCGGAAGGGTGTATTTGGCGGGCGGCGCAGTGGGAGAGACCAGTCAATGATAGGTGGGGGAAGAATTGTCGACAATCGTCAGTTCACGTCCGATGGCAGTGGCGGTGGCGACGGCGGACGGGTGCTCCAGGAGGACCTACCTGAGGGAGGGGGCGGCCTGGTGTTCATATTGGTCTGCTGTTCAACTGCTTTCTGTTCCAAGCAAGACAGGATGCCACGGGTACTGGTGGGAAAAGAGTACGAAGGAAAGCGCTGGCGGTCGTGAGTTGCAAGCTTTTGACGCTTTCAGTGAGATTCAGAAACCTTATACATCATCTTCCACATCGTGGCTGTGCCATTGAATTGTAAGTCCACAGTCCCGCTCCACCACGCAACTATGGGCTTCCAAGCTCAATGACTCCGCGATGCATCTAACTCTATCCTTATGGAGCTTCATTCTTGCATCCGCATGCATGTATGCAGGAGATCGCTTATGAGGGATGGCAAATCCAAAAAAGTCAGTCGCGTCGTCGCTCCTCGTCGAATGGTGCCGAACGCCGACTTCGGCATATCGACCCCACCCAGGGATGGAATAAATAGAAAGCGATGAACCGTCAGGTGTTTTCAAGTGTCTGTCTTTAGGGACCACTAATCAGACATGTCGATATCCAGAGCCAAATTATTACGCCAGGTCTACCCATTCAAACCCCCTTCTACATCTATCGATCACCTCGTCATTGGCGGCGGTGTCATAGGTCTCAGTGTAGCCGCTGCCCTCGTCAACAAGGGAGGAAAAGATAGGACAACATTTCTGGTAGAGCGCCACGGTCAAGTGAGCTCGTTTCTAACATTCCGTGCATAAATCCTGACCTTCAGTAAGCTTGGACAGGAAACGACGTGAGTTGATAAGCATCTGCGAGGGCTGATGAGTAGCGCGAGAAACTCAGAGGTCATTCACTCAGGTATCTAGTAAGTCGCTCCACAAAGGGTTACGGGGCAGAACTAAAAACGCGCAGCTATCCTTTAGGAAGTATAAAGTCAAGACTATGCATACAAGGGAGGGACATGCTCTACAGACGGTGTGAGCAATTCGACATTGGGCATAAACGTACTGGAAAAGTGCGTTTCGATCAAAGTACGAACTATAAACAAAACTAATCTTCATCATGGAAGATTGTTGTCGCCACATCCGACTCCCAAATACCCTATCTTCAAAAGCTTCAAGCACATTCCATCCACCCCTCATTCCTGACAACTCCCGGCGACCCTTCCTCTTCACGCATCGCTACTCGATTCCTTTGCGGTAACGAGGCTCGAGAGCTTGAGCCTGACCTTTCTCCAAGAGTATGTGGGGCCTTGCTCATTCCTTCGACAGGTATCGTGGATTCACAGGGTCTGGTAGACAGCTTGGAAAGAGAAGTTGAAGATCCTGATTACAATCCTTCGGCATCTCGAGAAGAAGATAGGGGAGAAGGTGTTATCGTACTCGGGACGAGAGTTGTTCGAATTGATCGAGAGGAGTCTGGCAGTGGATGGGTCATACAGATGGAGACTGGCTGGGAAGGTCTCGAGGAAGGAGAAAAGGGAGAGGTAGAGAGTGTCCGCGCGAATGCGGTGGTGAATGCCGCGGGACTTGGATCAGTCAGTCTGTGTGAGGGCGTTGTATCCGAAGCTGAGCTGGCAGAATTATGGCCTGTCAAGGGTAAGTATGCACTGCTATGGAATGAAGCTAAAATCAAGGTAATTATATGTCTTACAAGGGACCTGGCATTGGCAATGTCTCGAGACTGATTTACCCTTGTCCAAGCGTCAACGTCGACCACCTGGGTACTCATCTAGCAAGTACTCATAGCCTCCACTATTGTTGATTCAGGCTAATGTGTACCCAAGACGCTTGACCTCGACGGTAACATCAAATTCGGTCCTGATGTCCAAACGATTGGAACTTCTGCTGATGCCGCTCGGGACCCAGATTTTTGGCAGTCGCATCTCGCGCCCGCTTCTTCACCAGAGCGCATAGCAGCTTTTGCTCGCTCAGTCCAGGACTATCTTCCCACTATCGACCCCTCCTTACTTTCGCCCGACTATGCTGGCATTCGACCGAACATTGCACCGCCCGAAGCTGGGTTCTCAGACTTTCTCATTCGCCATGCAGAACAAAGGAAGGGTTTCATCGAGCTGTTGGGTTTCAATAGCCCGGGGTTGACTAGTAGTCTGGCAGTGGGCGAGGTGGTAGGGGAAATGGTAGGCAGACAAGTGTGGAACAAGAAGGATTAGATTGATATACGTTTGTGATAAGCGGTACCATTCGCGTCGATACAATCAGCACACGGTAACGCTCATACAGCGACAAACTCAGACTCTATGACTATGTAGAATCGATTACCATTTACTATGGTTTCCGGCACTTCCTATATATATCTTTTATTATAATGTCGCAATGGAACGCTATATGATGTGCACGTACTGCACTAGCACCGCCCAGTCCTCCCGTCCTAAAACAACGACGACGACAACAAGGGTAGCTTCTAATTCTGATCATGTCCGTTTATGCGATCGTGGGGATGTAAAACGTATCTTATTATACGTTGCAAGCAGGACAGGAGATCCTATGGCCTATGAAATAAAGACTTCGGGGGTCATGCCAATGGTGGACGAAGTAGTTGCCAGAAGCAGGCAGATTCTGCCCGTGGGCGATTCTTCAGTAGAGTAGTAAGAAACGCCGGCGTTGCGGACGTGAAATGCGCGCGGATCCTTTTCAAAGATGTCTTCCTTCAGCACATACATCTTCGGTCTATTATACCCATCCTCCAAAGCTCTTCGGCCGTGGCTGGCCCTCTCCCCCTTGACGATACACAGCCATCGTAGCTACCACCACGTCCGACCCCTATTCTCTACCTTCCTCGCTCGCGTTCCCCTTCGTCTCGTCACGTCTTGCCGTCTCCGTGCACACATCCACCTTCAGTCTCTCTTCCACCATTAATTGAACTGGAATCAGCAAATTCGTATTTGGCTATCTATCACCAGTAAGTGTTTCCTAAGACAACAAGACATGCGTCGTCATAAATGCAGGACCGAGGACACACCCTTTGTCTTGAAGGGCGCTTTATTGATAAGCCTCCCTTGAACGAACTCTGTCTCTTTAGCCTCCTCCTTTCACCCTATATCCACCTTCGCCGTGTATTCATAGAGACTCGCGCCAGGAGGATACCGTACGAAAGTAGAGAGACAAAGGAATAGCCACCTTTATGCTTGACCTATTCTTAACGACTTACGAATACAAAGAACCAAAGAACTGACTCATAGTCACCTTCAGGCATTTCCGTCATAATCTTTATCGGACCGGATACCGCGTACTCCTGGATTGACTAGATTCATGCGCGATGCAGGGCACACCCAACACAATGGACTATAACGACTTGGATTCTGCAAACGGCCGTGGGCTCCCCACGGGAGGGCTGACATGGTCCAACGAAGGACCGGTCTTGCAGATGGAAGATGCAGTGGTAGAGACAGTGTATGTATTGTTTACGCTTTTGGTTATCATTGGACTGATGAGTTTGGTAGTGTTACGCATACAACCCGTACAACAACATCGTTCCAACCCATCACCCTCCCTCGAGTCCCTTCTCCAGAGCATCTCAAACTCCCAAATCACCTTCCTGGCGAAAAGTATCCTCTGGCGGACCAGCCCGCGCCCAGTGACATGCGTTTATTTACTATGACTCTTGGAGGAAGAAGAGTAATCGTTCAGGATGAAAGTGCCTCTGGAGAGAGTGGAATAGAAATGTCTGGCCCTGGGTGGACAAGAACTCTGTTGAACGGCAGTATGACTGAGGCTGAAAATGGTGTCGACGTAGCAGACGAAAGCTTGACTTTTCTTCAAGCCCTTAACAGGTCAAAAGGCAAAGAGAAGAAGAGGGAATACGAAGAGCGAAGTGATGCTCCCGCATCCCCAGTAGCTAACGATATTTCTGCCAGGCGAAGTCCGCCTAGAAAGAAGATTAGAGGGCTGGATGAGATCAATATACCTACAGGTGTAAATCGAGCGTTATTATCACCATTGCCCTCCCCTGAACACGAGTCTATGTCTCTTTCCTCTATAGCCCCCACGGCTCAAGCACCGAATATGGGCTCCGGTGTTGAGCTTTCAGCTCTATTCTCTCTCCCGTCTCTTGTCTCCCATTTCGACACTCTACCTGATCGTCTGCAACAACACTTCCTCATGCACCTCCTTCGTCGCTCCCGTATGCCCACTTTACAACGCATATCGAACTTCGTATCCACGGCTCTTCGCCGGGATTTTATCACCCAACTTCCACACGAGGTCGCCATACAGATACTCAAATCAGTTGATGGCAAGAGTTTAGCCAGTGCCTCCAGGGTGTGCAAAAAATGGAAGAGAATCATTGATATGGAAAGAAGTGTATGGAAGGCGCGATTATTAGACGATAAACTCTGGAGTGGTTTCGGTACAGAAGAACAGGAGGAGAGTTTAGTTCTTGAGCGATACGAGGCGCTAGACCTACACGATCAGCTCGAGGGGAGACGTACTAGCTATCAAGCAGTATCCGGCGAGGATGAGCAAATGTTTTCGCCAACATTGGGTCATGATCTACGTGAAAGACCCACTCCTCTCAAACATGTGTACCGTCGTCGATATCAGGATCAAAAGAATTGGATACATACTCGACCAGAACATAGTTCATTTACTGGCCAGGGTACAAACGTCGTCACATGTCTTCAGTTTGATGAGGATAAGATTGTTTCTGCGTCGGATGATCATTCAATCAACATCTACAACACGAATGATGGTCAGCTTCGCAAGCGGCTTGATGGACATGAGGGCGGCGTGTGGACGCTTCAATATAAAGGTCACACCCTTGTCAGTGGTTCGACAGACCGGACAGTGAGGATATGGGACCTGGAAGATCTCCGAATGACCTATGTGTTCGCTGGCCACACCAGCACTGTTAGATGTCTGCAGATTGTTGAACCGGTGTGGGAGGAGGAGACACAATCCTATCAGCCACCTGTCCCTATGATTGTGACTGGATCCAGAGATGCAACGCTCCGTGTTTGGAAGCTGCCCCAGAAGGATGACCCTCTATATGACGGTATTGTGAGTTCATCGGCATATCTGTTTTTTAAACATCACTGATGATAGGCAGGTGGAAGAGGAACAAACTGAGCTCATTGGGCCTGACGTAAACCCTTTCCACATGCACCTTCTTGAGGGCCATTCCCTTGCTGTTCGAACAATTGCCACTCATGGCAGAATCTGTGTATCGGGCTCGTATGATATGAGCGTTAGAGTATGGGACATCGTGAAGGGGACCAGTCTTCATGTTCTTACGGGGCATGAAGATAAAGGTAAAATCACACACTCGACAAGAGCATTACAGAAGTTGACAAAGCTTTAGTGTATAGCATCGTCTACGACCCTTATCGCAAGAGATGTGCCTCGGGCTCTTTGGACAGCACCGTCAAGGTTTGGGATATAGTCTCGGGTCAATGTCTTCACACTCTCCAAGGTCACACTTCTCTTGTGGGCCTCCTCGGTTTGTCCCCTAACTATCTCGTCTCTGCTGCTGCCGATTCCTCTCTCCGCATTTGGGACCCTAATACTTGCCAACTCAAGAACGTCCTTGCTTCTCACAGTGGCGCAATCACATGCTTTCAGCATGATGAGACAAAGGTCATCTCGGGCTCAGATGGAACCCTGAAGCTCTGGGACGTCAAAACAGGAACATTCGTTCGAGATCTGGTTGTGGGGATCAGCGCGGTGTGGCAAGTCTCTTTCAACAAAAACCTGCTGGTAGCTGCCTCAAATCGGAACGGCGCAACTGTTTTTGATGTCTTCAGATTTGGCCAGTCGAGTACACAAGATGTAGATGATCCCTCTCTTGACAATCTGCAGCCACCGAGATGGGAAAGGTGGGCCGCCGAGAAGAGAAGAAGGTTGGAAATGGAAGAGAAGAAAAAGAGGAAGAGCCGCAGTCGCAAAGCTCGTACTGAGTCAGCCTGGGATGACAGACTCGAAAAAGTAAGAGACCCAAGAATGGCATCCTGGAAAACTACTTTACCTTATGCCCCGACGGGACATCTTGGCTACTCTGTCGAAGGTGAAGAACCAGACGAACGTGTAGGCCTCCAACCTCCTCCGGCATTTGGCTTCAGGACTGGGTCTCATGCAGGATCTTCGAAAGGCAACTCGCCGTATCAGTTAAGTTCGGCCCAGTCAGGGTCAAACAACGTTGTGCGTCGGGGTCTTCACGATCTTTCGGGTAGTCCTACGCCGACTGGTGTGGCCCGGAGACGAGCCGGGCTAATGATCTCCAAGGTCCCTAGAGCAGAGGGATCAAATGGGGCTAGCGCCGCATTGCCGCCTGGCTCGGTTGTTGGTCCCCTGGATATTGGGGAGTCGAGTGCTAGTACAGCTGTGGTGGAAGACAATTATCAGGATGATGAGGGCGAGGAGGATGAAGAAATGGAGAATGCTGATGAGCATTCATATTGATGATATCACGAGGTCTTAAGCAATCTTCTATACGAATAATATACGAATACCGGCCCGGTTGTCTGTCTTAATTTGTAGAGTATGTTACATACAGTGTTATGGCGTTCTTCATTGTTTTTGTTCGCCTGAATGGAGATTCAACGGTCATCATTGATTGACGGACAACAGTTAGTATCGTTACTATTTCAGGTCAACATGATCGAAGGAAACTCGTGCTAAAGATCACGCACAAGGAGTATTCGTGCTGCATAGATATGTCATAAACATGTACAAGTGCTTCCGGTTTAGTGTCTCATTTCTCATTTTCGAAGTATGTCGAAATAATTATTATGATGGACAAAGACAAAAAAGGAATGGACAAAAAGATTTGTTTTGGAGGAGCTGAGGATCGAACTCAGTACCTCGTCAAGTCCTACTGTATTCGACAGTGCAAATGACGCGCTCTACCAAGTGAGCTACACCCCCGATCTGATGATAGACAGCTTTGTGTTTGCATTCATATATCAGTTCAATGAGGTTAACAAACACCAATGGCATTGCATACTCATGCATTTTTAGGCATATATTTCTTTTTTGTATTTGCCAGTGAAGTAAAATTGGGCAGAAAATTTGTCCCTTATTTGTGGAAAGGGCAAAAAAACCCGACTTGTAAGTGCCACACTTTCCCTTTTGGACCTTAAACGCCGGCTCAGCAGCGTCAGTCCTCTCGCGAGTGCTTCTTCGAAGTGCCATAACAAACCTGAGAACGTCGTTGTGCCCGACTCTACATCTACATATCCGGACAGAAGGTCGCTTCCGGGGAATATACACCATGGCAGGAAGAGATCCGAGAGACCGTGCTCCAAGAGTGCGCAACAGAGCACCCGCTGCCGTACAGGTCTGTGCATAATCCCAAGCGGGCTGCAAACATTGGCTAATTGTTGCTTGTAGATCACAGCGGAGCAGCTTTTGAGAGAGGCGCAAGAACGACAAGAACCTGCTATCCAGGCACCCAAACAGCGTGTTCAGGATTTGGAGGAGCTTTCAGAGTTTCAGGCGAGGAAAAGAACGGAGTTCGAGTCAAGGATCAGATACTCAAGGGACAGCATTCTCGGTTAGTACATCGCTATTGCGTCTGTGGTCGAAAGATGCTGACATGTGTTGAATTAGCATGGACCAAATATGCACAATGGGAAGCCAGCCAGAATGAGTATGAGCGATCAAGATCAGTGTTTGAGCGAGCGTTGGATGTTGATCCCAGATCAGTGGACCTCTGGGCAAGTATCCTTGCTCAGTGCCGACGTCGGACGTATGCTGACAATAAGTGCAGATTAAGTATACCGACATGGAGCTGAAAGCTCGAAACATCAACCACGCTAGGAATCTTTTTGACAGAGCTATCACCCTCCTTCCCCGTGTTGACGCAGTGAGTGTTATTAATTGGCTCTTCCCGCCGTCAATTGACAATGCGTAGCTTTGGTACAAATATGTCTATCTTGAAGAATTGCTTCTCAATGTTTCAGGTGCTCGTCAAATCTTTGAGAGGTGGATGCAATGGGAACCCAACGACAAAGCTTGGCAGAGTTACATCAAGCTCGAAGAACGTTATAATGAGCTGGATCGGGCTTCCGCCATTTACGAGCGCTGGATTGCTTGCCGCCCGATTCCCAAGAACTGGGTGACATGGGCCAAGTTTGAAGAGGACAGGGGTCAGCCGGACAAGGCTCGGGAGGTTTTCCAGACAGCTTTAGAGTTCTTCGGTGATGAAGAGGAGCAGGTGGAAAAAGCCCAATCGGTATTTGCTGCGTTCGCAAGGATGGAGACTAGATTGAAGGAATTTGAAAGGGCGAGAGTGATTTACAAATTTGCCTTAGCAAGATTGCCTAGATCAAAATCTGCTAGCTGTAAGTCCTCACCGTGACGTTTTCCGCAATGCTGACTAGTTCGTAGTATATGCCCAGTATACCAAATTCGAGAAGCAACGTGAGTTGGTGAACTTGTAGCAACAATTATACTAATCCCGATTAAGATGGTGACCGTGCTGGTGTTGAGCTCACTGTTCTTGGCAAACGGCGCATTCAGTACGAGGAAGAATTGGCCTATGATCCTACGAATTATGATGCGTGGTTTTCTCTTGCCAGGTTAGAGGAAGATGCCTATCGCGCGGACAGAGAAGATGGTGAAGATGTTGAGCCAATGCGAGTTCGGGAAGTGTACGAGAGAGCTGTGGCCAATGTCCCTCCTGCGCTGGAAAAAAGATATTGGAGAAGATACATTTATCGTATGTGAAGTCTCGTTTCATGCTGCTCCGCTAATGTTCGTAGTGTGGTTGCAATATGCTGCATTTGAGGAGATTGACACCAAGGACTACGACAGGGCGCGGGATGTCTATAAAGCAGCTGTTAAACTTGTGCCACATAAAACGTTCACTTTTGCTAAGGTAAGCTGCGTCTGCTCTGGGCAAACGAAAGAATACTTATAACATCTTCAGCTCTGGCTGGCTTACGCTTACTTTGAAATTCGTCGACTTGACGTCTCTGCGGCCCGTAAAGTTCTTGGTGCTGGTATCGGCATGTGCCCCAAACCGAAGCTCTTTACTGGTTATATCGAACTGGAGATGCGGCTGCGAGAGTTTGATAGGGTTCGAACATTGTACGAGAAGTTCTTGACTGTGAGTTGTCTTCACTGTGTAAGCATGTGACTGGAAGCTAACATCTACGTAGTATGACCCCTCCCTCAGTTCTGCCTGGATCCAATGGACTCAAGTTGAATCTGCCGTCGAAGATTTCGAACGTGTTCGAGCAATTTTCGAACTCGCCGTGCAACAATCTCTGGATATGCCCGAGATCGTCTGGAAAGCGTACATTGACTTCGAAGCCGGCGAGGGCGAGCGCGAACGTGCGCGTAATTTGTACGAACGCTTGCTCGAACGTACTTCTCACGTCAAAGTCTGGATTTCATACGCACTCATGGAGATCGCGACGCTTGGTGGGGGAGAGGATGAAGATGGCAATGAGATTGAAGGCGAGGCTGGGGACGCTGATTTGGCGAGGCAAGTGTTCGAAAGAGGTTATAAGGACTTGCGAGCGAAGGGTGAAAAGGAAGATAGAGCCGTGTTACTCGAATCTTGGAAGAGTTTCGAGCAGGAGCATGGCGACGAGGAGACGTTGGCCAAGGTAGAGGATATGTTGCCCACAACTCGAAAGAGGTGGAGGAAGGCAGAGGACGGGAGTGGAGAGTTGGAAGAATACTGGGACTTGGTATTCCCCGACGATGAAAGGGAAGCGAACCCGACTAGTTTCAAATTCTTCCAGGCTGCCCAAGCTTGGGCTCAACAGCGTGCTGGGCAGGGAGAAGAAGGCGGTTTATCCTACGATTTGCCGTCAGATTCAGAGGACGAAAACGAGGACGGAGACGAGGACGGGGACGGTAGGGAAGAAGAGGGAATGGACCAGGATTAGACCTTGCGTTGTTCTTTATAGTCAGATATCATAACATGCATTACAATGGATCATAATGGTCTTTGAGTATATTTGTAGATTTCACGCTCTCCAAACTTGAAAATATCCCGGTACAAAGGTACGTGACCATCGACACAGTTCCACAACTCGCTCTCCGTCATCCTCCATACGTCTGTGCACTTCAAATACCATATTTGCACTGCCTATTTGCTCGATCTGCCCCATCTTCTCTGCTAGACTGTGGAGATATTGTGCAACAGCTCCTCGGCTCGAGACTGAGGCAGAAGGCAATGTGAAATTGACGTGCAAGATCCTGAGAGAAGAAGGGGAAAGTGCAGGGATTGATAGCATGATGGACGGATGTGTGGCGGTGATGTAGAGCTCTTCTAAGTTAGGCAGCGACTCTAGGATAGCCGACAAAGTCTCTGGTGAGGTTATCACAAGATTTATAAGTGATAGCTTGCTGAGGTTCCCGGGAAGCTGACCCTGAAATGTAATCCAAGTCTCGAATGGCAGTAATGGTTTTGACCCCGAAATGGTCAGGTGTAAAGCTGACAATGAAGGGCAATGGGGTAGAGCAGGAAGATCGAAGGGCGAGAGAGCATGAGCAGCAGAAGCAGATTCCCGATGGGGTATAGTTATCGATAAGGAAAAAGTGTGTAACTGTGGGAGCGGTGGTGAAGACGTCAGGTCTAACAGATTGGAATGTGGGAGTGCATCTAGAGATAGCTCTTGAATGCCGGGTCCAATTCTATCCAACAGCGAGAAGATACCCTCCCTGGTGACATGAGTACATCCCCAGAATGTCAAACGTCGGAGATTTCTGAGTCGAGGAGCCATTACTTTGAGTATAGTGTCGTCTATCAACGAAGAGCTCTATGTATCTTGTTTAGCAGCCCCTTGACATCGAAAAGATGATGTATACCCACTTGACAAATGATATCTAGTCCCTTGAGTCCTCCTTGCTCTCGTTCATCAAGAGCTGTCACTAAATCTACTAGCTTGCTCTTCATATGGGGATCTGGCATCATAATCCGCAAGTCCTCTAAAGAGCAAAATGTGCCCAAGAGCGATGGATCATAATATCTATAAGAATGACCCGATATCTCAAACGATCGAAGGCGTGGTAAGCGAGAGATGGTCTCAAGCAGAGTAGGATTGAGAGATTTATCTCGCTACCAGATATTTGATTAGTTTTACTGACAGCTGCAAGACTGGCCCAAAAGGACGAACCGTCCATACCAGCGACTCAAGATTACACATGTTGGACATGGCCAATTGGACGTGATCATCTAGGTCTGACCTCTCTTCGCCACGAGTAGCAAGTGGGAAGAACCTTACATCTATTTTGGATGATCAGGCGATAGGCCAATTTGAATATTAGGTTAACCTACCTAGTCGACGGATGAGACGGCACAGCTCTGGCCGCCGATGCAGAGTCTCGAACAAACGAACCAGCTATTTCCGTCAGCACAGGTTTCACGACGATCGTTATGGATATTATTATTGATAGCTTACTTTGACATGCGGTCCATCCTCCCCTGTAATAACCTATGTTAACCCCTGGACCACCAAAGTTATTAAACCCAGCACTCACAAGGTCTCACCCAGACATGTCCGTACAGCCTCTTTCTTCCAATCCTACACCATTCCTTGGAGACCCTACATAGATTTGCCCAATCTGAAGGCTTATGAAAGTTTTCCAGTACTAGTGGTACGAGTTCCTCATATCTGAAGAGCATTGACAGGGGTGATGGACTATAAGATTCCTCGGAAATACCCATCGGTAAGGGGTATATTTTTGGCTGTCTAGGTGGGCTTGGAGGTGGAGGCGTATGAGGTTCATGGAATTGGGGCATTTTTGAAGGGCCACTCCACTGGACGGCCCGCATGAACATCTTGTCTAGCAGTAGAGGCTTTCTGGGAGGTCCATCATCGACACGGATGGCTCGCAGTTGAGCGTCTATAGCATGCAAGTCTGATTCGTCCATTGTGAAATAGACGAGCGCCGGGCATGGATGTGAAGGTATCGGTTCGGGCCTTGTGCCAACACACTCTTCATCTCTGAGATATGACAAAATAGTTCGTTATACGTAAATGTGCTGCTGCGACGGATGCGATGGTGCACACCTCGAGCGATGTAATATCGGATATCGCCGAGTCCAGTCACCTGACTTGTTCAATCAGACGAGCAGCGTGAATGACGATGGGCGAGTTGCGTGAGTGTCCGAATGACACGAGAACTCCGTGAGTAGCATTTTATACCCATCTACTACCCATACGCACTTAATACACTCCGGGAAATACATCACCATGGGGAGCCATAACCCTATCACATCCCCCAAGCTGGACTACCCTCAGAGGACCACCGAGGCTAGTAAGTAGTCGTCGATCCTCGACTATGTTACAAAGCGTTCGCATCCGCAGCAGGCCAGTTGCAGCCAATTGGATGCGAAAAGTGAACCAGAGCTCTTCCTTGATTGATATCTCCAAGGAGATTCGTTGTTCATATGATAGTACATTAGCTTTCGTATCAATCTCAATTCCTGCGCGGGACTTCGCAACTTCGGAGAATGCGAAGGGTCTGATCGGTGGAAGCTGTTTGCAAAGACCATCGAGCGTGAGACAATAGTCGAGGCTGATGTATCACAGAGTACAAGCACCTGGGGTCCATTCGCGGTCGTCTTGATCAATTTGTCGTATGTTGTTTATATTGTCTGAGTGGTTACGGGCAATGATCTGACCTGCCGCCTGCCATGTCAGGGGGGGCACTACGCAAGCTATAACCTCTCCTCTCTTTTGTATGCTCACCGCTTAGACGACTCACAACATGTCAAGCTCGAAGTATGGTCAGCCCCCGGTCTCACCAAGCCCACTTTTGAAGAAGCCAAACGCCAAACTTTCAAATCCACTAAGAAGGGCGAATCCTTCGGGCCAAGCTGGACGAATCATTGGTTCAAAGTTACTCTTCACATCCCCAAGGAGTGGTCAGATTACGAGAAGGTCCAATTTGAATTTGACTGTTCTGGTGAAGCCATGATATTCACCACAGACGGTGATCCCATTCATGGCCTGACGGGCGGGTTTGGGGACGACCGACGTGTTGAATTTATCATCCCTCAATCTGCTCGGAATGCTGGAGTCGCCCATTATTATATCGAGGCGAGCTGTAACGGCATGTTCGGTATCAATAACATGGAACCCCCTGACCCTAATAGGTACTATCAGTTGAATTCCGCTGATTTGGTAGTCCCCAACGAAGAAGCATGGAAGTTGATGTGGGATTTCAACGCAATCCACCAAGTGTACAATACCCTCCCAGGTGATTCGGCACTCGCCAAAAAGGCGCAATGGGTGGCCAATGAGATAATGAATGTGTTCGAGACGGGAAGCCTGGAGAGTGTGGCCAGGGGGCGAGAAGTGGCACAAATTGTCCTCGGTAAAGATTGGGAGAAGAATATTCAAGAGGAGAGTGAGAACGCTGGGATGGAGAAGGGCGTACTCTGGGGCATTGGACATTGGTACATTGCTCGAGATAAACAAAACAGTCCGTGGCTGACTGGTACTTAGCCATATCGACACTGCCTGGCTCTGGCCCTTCCATGTGACCCAGCAGAAATCTGCTCGATCTTGGTCAACTCAGTGCGACCTTATAGACCGTTATCCCGAACATCGTTTCTCCGCTACCCAAGCTCAACAATTCAAATGGGTCGAACAACTTTATCCCTTGCTTTTCGCTAGGATCAAGGAAAAGGTATCTGAGGGCAATTTTCAACCTCTTGGAGCGACGTGGGTTGAGATGGATACGAACCTACCCTCAGGTGAAGCTTTAATAAGGCAGTTCCTGTATGGGCAGAGATATTATGAGAGCAGGTTCGGCTTTAGGTCTGATACGTTCGTTTTACCTGACACTTGTGAGTCTTGAACCTTACAGCCGGCCTTCCGATCAACGTACATCTAATATTACATGCAGTTGGTTACTCCAGTCAACTTCCTCAAATCTCTCGACAAGCAGGAGCCAAAAATTTCTTCACGCAGAAGCTGTCATGGAATTCTATCAACAAGTTCCCGCACAGTACATTCAACTGGGTAGGATTGGATGGATCTCAGGTTTTGACGCACATGACTCCTGTGGACAACTACAACTCTCAGTAAGATCGATATCCTTCAGATTTGCTTGCTGCATAAGCTAACATTCAAAGGTGTAATATCGACGACATCCGACGAGGAGTTACTGGTCATAAAAATCTCGATGTCACCTGTGAGCTGACCCTTGGTCGAGGAAAATGTATACACACTAACCTCTCATAATAGCTGAAGCTCTCCTCTTGTTTGGCAACGGTGACGGTGGCGGCGGCCCTACTCCTCCCATGCTGGAGAAACTCCGTCGAGCTCGAGCTATCGGTCAGCACCCTGATGCAGGAGGTCAACTGCCGCTTGTCAAGATGGGCGGAAGCTTCTCCGAGTTTTTTGATAGCGTTAGGAAGGAAACAGAGAATGGGATCAGACTGCCTTACTGGAGGGGCGAGCTGTACTTCGAACTACATAGAGGAACGTATACTACGCATGCCTCAATTAAAAAGGGTAACAGGAAGAGTGAAATTCTTATGAGGCAGGCAGAGTATGCTGCGACCATAGCCAGCCTTGTTGATACTGATTACGAGTATCCCAAAGAGGTAGGATTCAATCACATATCAGTGATCACCGGCTAATAACGTTAAAATTTAGCGCTTCGATGTTGCTTGGGAAGATCTGTTACTTTGTCAGTTCCACGATGTTTTGCCTGGAAGTGGTATCGCTATGGTATGTTGTTGTTTTTTTCTATGAACGCATCGGAACGCTGACTCCCTGAAGATCTACGAAGATGCTGAAAAGAAATACGCCGCGCTCCATTCTTCAATCACCAGTATTTTGAATGAGGCAAACTCCATCCTCTTTAAGCAATCAACTCCATTAGTCCCTTCTTCTCCTACAGAAGTCCAAGGCCAGGTATTCGCCATAAACACAATTCCCAATTATTCTCGTCGGGAAATAGTTGAAGTGCATCTAGGAAAAGGGGCAACCAGCCTTCGACAAGTGTCTGCGCAGGTCACAGATGACGGAAAGAAAGGATGGTTGTTAATGAGCACGGAAGACGATGGAGGAATGGTTGCGCTACCTAAGGGGGTTTACGCCTCGCCACGGGTGGCGAGTAAGTCACCTTTTTTGTTCACGAACATCAAGGAGCTCATGTACGGCGTAGTCGTCCTGGAGAAAGATGATGTAGCCGTGATGTCGAACGACAATATCTCTTTGCAAATCAAAGGCGGGAGAATTACCAGTGTCTATGACAAAGCTTTGGAGTAAATCGACTTGATTTTCTTAATTGGGGGGTTGATGCTTATCAAAAAATGACAGGAGAGAGCTTGTCGCTCCCGGACAGACAGGCGGCTTGGTCATCATGGAAGACCATCCCAACTTTTGGGAGTAAGTATGACGATCGTCAGAACTAAGAAAAACGCTTACCAATATCTGGTTGCTATGTAGCGCATGGTATGTTTCAGTGTGGACGTGCTTTTCTAACTTGGCTTGATGCTGATTTCCATGCAGGGATGTTGATGAATTTCATTTGGAGAAACAAAAGCATCTCAAATTTGGCCCATTGCGTGTCAAAGAGAACGGTCCACTAAGGGGCATCATTAGCACCACCTGCCGAGTAGGGAAAAGTCTTATCCAAATCGACGTGAGTATCGTACGATTGCAGAGATTTAGCAAAGCTTATCCTTCCAAAGATCATTATGGATGCCATTGCGGCTTCTGTAAAGCCCGGCGCCCGTAGCATAATACGATTCGACACTGTTGTGTAAGTCTCACTCAGCCTTATTTTGTCCAGTGAATGTTGCCTAATCGTTTAATAGTGACTGGAAAGAGAAACATCAATTCCTGAAGTGTAAGCATAAGCTGTCGTCGCTCAGATGTTGTTACCTGGATCTGCGCTAATGTGACCAATAAGTCGAGCTTCCCCTTGATATCTACTCTGACTTTGCCACCTATGATACGCAATTCGGAACTGTTGCTCGGCCCACTCACAGGAACACCAGCTGGGATGCTGCCAAGTGAGTCGGCATTGAATTGCTAAAGAACCCCCACTGATCTTTCGTTCAGGTTCGAGGTCTGCGCGCACAAGTTTGCTGACTTATCCGAGGTAAGCCTTTCAATCTCGCTTTGACATACAAGTCATACCTGACGACATCGTAGTATGGATATGGCGTCGCAATCCTCAACGACTGCAAATATGGCTAGTAAGTACTTTCAACCTTACTTTCGGTGTAAAAATACTGGGACTAACCTTTCCATAGCGCCACGCAGGGTAATGTCATGCGTCTTTCGCTTTTACGAGCCCCTACCCAGCCAGACGCAGATTGCGATATTGGAACGCATTCGTTTTCATTTGCCATTTATCCTCATAGTGGTACTTTCATTGAAAGTGATGTGGCCCAAGTCGCCTATGCCTTCAATTCACCATTGTCCGGTGAGCCATCATTTCTGTCAAGCAACCGAAACATTCTCGCTGACAACATTTCCAACAACTGTAGTGTGTTGTGCTCCGAAAAACTTTTTGACAAACGTTTCACCATTAGCTAGATCATCTCCCTTTACACTTGAAGGAGCAGACAATGTCATGCTGGAGACCATTAAACGAGGCGAGGACGATCAATTGTCTGGAGATAAGACCAAGACCATCATTTTGAGGGTATACGAGCATCTCGGTGGCCATGCTAAAGTCAAGCTCAACGTGTGAGTCTCAAGTGGCATTTCACTTTCGAGTTGTGTTAACGCTACTTTCAATTCGGGGTAGAAGGCATCTGGCTGTGGTGAAGGCTGAGCTTGTCAACATCCTGGAAGATCATCTTGAAACTCTTCGTCTCTACCCGCTGGACGACAAAGAAAAAGCACTGTCAGACCTCGGGAATGAAGAGAATCCTCATTCCGGCGACAACGTTTACGTCCAGCTGAACTTGAGAGGATACGAGGTGCAGACTGTAAGACTGACGGTAAAGGGTAAGAAAAGTAAGGCAGAGTCGGAAGGATGGATAAAGTTGTAAAAAGGTTTTGCAGTTGCCCAAGTGTAGGTTTTGTAAAGGACGAAGAATATCGAACGAATTAGGCAATTGTCTAATTTGAAGGAAGTGAAATGAATAATGTGTGAAATTGAGCCGCCTCACCACTCTGATTTTTATCATGGTCGTTTATCCAGTGGTAGAACTGGGATAAAGATAGCGAGGGGGAAGCAGACATGGACCGAAGGCAGTTTCTCATACAAAATCCTTATATTTGCATCAAATAATAATAAACGATCCCAAAAAACTGAATACCATGTATGAAGAAAGTGTTATTATTGATTATCAACTGCTTTATGGGATGTACCCCGGGTAATCCCTTATTAATGACCCACTCTAATAGGTAGCGTGCAGATGATGAGAGTCATACTGCAATACATAGCGCTCTATCTACTAGTTACAAACTTACTAGCTATGCTCCCTGTGCAACAGGACGACTCAGGACTAATAACGAAGCATCAAATCGACGAATGATGGGTGGGTGACCATATAGATTGTTTACGGTTTGAATGATATATCTCTTCTGGGACCATCTCTTTCTATTCGGTGTGGTCTATGCTCACATGAATGGGAGTAGTTGACCTAGTTTGTATAAATTTGGTTGGGCACCCCACCTGCTGTACACTTTTTTCCACCAAAAGCACTTTGCATTATATTGCATTTTCTTCACGTTTGACTTTTCATATATCTTTTGTTGCATTTTCGCGTTTTTAGATATTGAACAACAACCGCCGCGCCGTAGCTCCCAATTGGTTGACATGGAATATGTAAGATGCAGGATGCAGAGATGAGAGAGTGCCAAAGCAAAGACAGAACAAAAAACCATTTGAATAAAAACACCCGGCGATAAATGAACGTTGCACTCCTCAAGTACCAGAAAGAAGAACACGAGGAAACAACCACTTCTATGTACTCCCATATCCAACCTGGTCCCTATTATACCTACTTTTTCTTCTTCATCAACCTCCACATTGACGGCCGATGCATAGGTTCGATTAGAATGTTGGATGAAAGAAAAAGCCTGAAATCTGGAATCTGGAATGAGGGTTATTACTGGAGATGGGCCCCTGAAATTAAACATTTTCCCTGCGCGTTTTTACGCCTCTTCCACTTGACGTCCAATGAGATCTTTCACATTTCGCTATCCCTCCACTTTGCTTCCCCACACCGCATGTCAGCTTCCCAACTTGCCCTAGAATCCCCAACGCCTCATTCTGAAACGCCAAAATTACTGCATCCCCACCTCACCCAAAAGACCGGATGCCCCGAATTTCATATATGAATGCACCCCACTACGCCTAAGAGGAGTAGCCGTTGGGATGTCTTGTTTGGAAGTTCCAGAGATCTCTGCACATCGATTCAAGATCTTCTTTTGCGACAAAACCGAGTTCTTTTCGGGCGAGAGAAGGGTCGGCGGTAAGATCTGGGACGTCTCCTTTCCTATATACAGTGTCGGCACAAATGAAAACCTGATAAAGTAGACGTACCTCCTTCCCACAATCTCGTATTGATAATCAAACCCTGTTGCCTTCCTCATCGCTTCAATCATGTTCAAGACGCTCATACCCTGTCCTCTGCCGAGATTGAATGCACGAAAGTAACCATCCTTGGGATCAATTTCAGAAAAGATATTGTGTTGGGATGAAGGAACGGTAAGAGCGTCAAGCGCAAGAACGTGGCCATGGGCGAGATCCATGATGTGGAGATAGTCTCTGACGCATGTACCATCGGGTGTGGGGAAATCCGTGCCAAAGACCTTGAGTTGAGATTTTTCTCGGCCAACTGCCATCTGCGCAAGGAGTGGGAGAAGGTTTCCTGGTTTACCTCGAGGTTCTTCACCAAGTTTTCCAGAAGGGTGTGCTCCTGCAGGGCTAGTATTGTTTAGCATGGATCATTTGCGTGTGGAAAGACGATAGCTCACTTGAAATATCGGACACTGACTGCCCTCAAACTAGGCTTGCCCTCTTCGGCACCGACTTTGGTCAAGTCGTGGATGATTTCCTCAACCATTGCTTTTGTGCGACCGTAGCATGATTCGGGAATCAGTGGGGAAGTTTCCGGGATAGGGATAGTGGCAGGAGTGCCGTAGACTGTAGCGGACGAAGAGAAGACGAGATTGTTGCAAGAGTATTTGGCCATTGTCTGCAAACGCGTTAGAATCCCACTTTCTTTTTTCATTTCCCGTCATTTGAACTCACCTCGAACAACGAAATTGACCCGGCAACATTCACCCTATAGTAACTCAGAGGAAAGTCTGCAGATTCGCCCACCGCCTTGAGGGCAGCCAAGTGGATGACAGCCCAGATGCCACCATCCGCTGCGTACTGCTCAAACACTTGTTCGATCGCGGGAGCATCTCTCAGATCGAGATCGTGTAATATCGGTTGAGGGGCATCAGCACCCAGCTCGTCACGCGCAATCTCCGCGCATCGATTGAGAGCTTCTGGATACGAGTTGTGGCAGTTGTCAATAACAATGGGCTGGTATTTGCCTGTCAGGAGGAGAGAGACGACGACGTGGGAGCCAATATAACCCAGGCCACCGGTGACGAGGACGCGCTGCATGTCAGCATGGGTTATGTCCGTTGTGGCTTACCTTGAGCTGAGTCATAATGTTGTGCTGATGCAAGATGTAATGTTGATGAAATGGGATGCGATTGAAAGTGTTGCTGATTTTGGGGTGCAAGGTGACCGTGGGGACTCGAAACTGTTTGTATCCTTGTTGTGGGCCCGAAATCTGGGAGCGACTGGGGGAGAGTGGTCGGACGGAGGTTATGGACGATGCAGATGTGGCTTGTGGATAGAAATAGATGTTTGTGTATTCAGGAGAGCAGGCAGAAAACAACGCCATGCATTCCGGCCCTTATTTTGTTTTGGGCCCAAAAGGGATCGGGTGACGTCACCGGTCCTTTTTAAGTGGCTGAGTTGGAGGTGCAGTTACGTAATGCGGGATGGGGTCGAAAAGGATATGGTTGTTTTGATGTTCACTGAATGGATGTCGAGCGACCAGAAACAGCCAGCCCACATGCTGCGCACAGTCCTCTCCCTCCTCCTCCTCCTCCACGTGGTGGGGGCCGGATTCCTCAGCGTGAACATGACTCAGTAAGTCGCCGCGCCAGATCGCCGAGCTGACCCCCCAGGGCGACCGAGTGTGGCACCTCTCTCGTCCAGTGGTCCGGAGACGACGGGCCATATCATCTCCTGCTCACACCCGTACGTACCCGCACCCGCAGCCACGGCTGACCTCTCCAGACCAAGATCGTGCAACATGGCTACAATGTACGTTCCTCACCTCATAAGAGTCCGCGCTTACGCCCGCACAGGTCTGGGTAGACTCTATACCAGCAGGAACAAACGAGTATTCGCTCTACATACGACAACCAGCAGGCTTACAGTTCATACTTACCGTATGGGGGGCGTCCGGTATCACCTATGCTGCGACTACAGATGTTATGAGTAAGACATTTTCCGCCGTTCATGCTAGCCATGGCTAACGTATCTCAAGCTGTCGGCGCACCAGCCACTGGCGCCCAATCTTGCTTCATGACCGACGCTCAGATTCTTTCTCTCTACTCCTTCTCTTTCAATCTGACAACTGTCGACGGCAGTGACTACCCGCCCCAATGTTCGAATATCTCCGTGTCATGGCCCACTTCTCTGGAATCAAACGTCACGTCGGATGTCGCCAAGCGAACTTCTGTACACGAGGTGGAGGAAGATATTGAAAATATTGAAATTGACATCCACTTGGACGAATTTGCCGCTTCGTCAAGTGAACATTCCGGCAACACCACAGCGCCTCCAACACTCTTTGGCGTCATCCCATTGGGCAACTCGTTTTCGATTCCCATCACATTCCCCAGAAATTCTTCCTTTGCATCGCATCTCCCCGAATCGTCTCTTTCCGACAGCCCTACCACCTATACTTCTCATGGCACGACGCACCTTAACTGGACAGTTGATATGGCGAAGGGCACAAGATTTATTCTTGTGGCAGGTATAGGCAGTGCCGAACAGTGGGCCAGTGGAGGGTCAAGTAGGATGTTTACTGTGGGGCAGGGTACGACAGGCTGTGTGGGGAGTGAGTCTGATGGCAATGGGGCACCCAGTGTTACTGGGTCGCGATCCACGGCGTAAGTGGTTTCTTTTTTTTTTTAGTCCAGAGCCACGCTGATGTTTGCATAGAACGGCAACAACGACTCTCCCTGTTGCAGCTGATGCGGAATCGAACCCCGTTGTCCGGACAGTTGTAGCGGTCATCTGCTCCGTCCTCGGCACATTGGTACTTGTCGGCCTCCTATTCATTTGCCGTCGAGCCCGAAATCGACGACGCGCGCAAGAAACCGCAGTTGCTGCTGGCACTTCTGCTGCTGCAGGCGCAGGCGGAGGTGGTTGGGGCATGTTTACGAAACGAGGAGGATCTCCCAAAGCTGTCACTCGCCATTCTCCTTCGGAAACTCAACTTGATCTCATCGCATCCCGCGACTCGCACCGCGATCAATCTCAAGATAATCTCTCACGACGAGATCAACAGCATGAGCGAGAGATTGCGCCGCTCGTCATGAACAACACGCATAACCATTCCGTGCCACCTATGGCGGATTCGCCGGTGGACAATATGGATCCGTTCAGAGATAGGGATTCGGTCAAGCTAGGGTACATTTACCCGTATTCATCTGGAAGCCAAACGAGGTCTACGGGGAGATCGGATACAGGTTTTACGTCTTTAGGTGCTGGTACCTCTTTTAATGGTTTCCAATCGTCAGTCACCACAACAACCGACAGGCGTGGAGGTGTGAGGGGAGATTCTACGGCTTCAATGGAGTTGGGCAGGGAACCATCACTCGATGCGCTTCTAACACACTCGAATGGAGAATACCATGACATGCCTTTTTTCCCTGCTGGTGCTAGCGTGTCCGCACACGATTATACTCCGAACCCAACCTACACAACAACGACATCCAACATGTCTTATTACGCGCCTCGATCAAGAGCGGCTGGCCCTCTTGTATTGCATGACCCAACATCGAGGAGTGTGGATTTGTCTACGGAAGGTGGCGGCAGTGATGTTGAAGAAGGGGCAAGGGAGTTTGGACAAGGCGAGAGAGGGAGGGCATCGGAAGGCGTTGCAGATCTGAAGCGCGAGACGCTTGCCATATCTTCACCATCACCATCTTCGCCTAACACCAGCCTTACGTCTCCGTCCTCAACCATGATGACGAGGTCGTTGCCACCTGGCGCAGCATCAGGACCGGGGAGGAGAAGACGAACACAGCCGAGAGAGCAGGAAATGGAGTATATGGTACATCGAGATGCGGGCCGAGTGCCGGTGGCGCCTAGGACTAGTGCTGGGGTTTTGGAATTACCACCGCGATATGAAGAGGTAAACTGGTCAGAAGAGGAAAGAAGGGAAAGGGAGGAAAGAGAGAGGGAGGGGGAGCAGGAGGAGGGGAGCGGTAGAGAAGAGAGATGAGGAGGACTTGAAGGATATTCTCTTTTCTGTTTGTGTTTCTGAACAAAAGTAAAAGTTGTTTGCCTGCTTGCTTTCATACTCGATTTGGTAGACGTTCCGTAGTTCGTTAACTTTTTGGTTTATTATGGTTGTTGTACTCTCATACGCATTTATAGATACATGTATCATGCCACATCCTTCCTTTTGAACGAGTGCTTCCAGTCTCTGAATTGAAATAAAGTGCATCGCCCAGCGACTACTAACCATAAATATGTAATACAAATAATAGTACGAAGGAAAATCTATGAAACGAGCGATGTTGGAACAAAGTTGCAGAAAACAAAAGTTGGAGTAAAAAATACAATATAAATAAAGCCATCAAAACACGAAACAGCCCCCACGTCCATCCAGCAAAATCGGAATCGCGTTTACCTATGCTCGGGTGTACCACCCTCTTGGTTCTTTCTTTTTTCTTTATGCATTCGTAGACACCTTACAACGCCCTGTACCCTCCGCTCGGACCTCTCTCCTCCCTAAGCCTCCTCGCACGACGGTCCTCCTACTCTTCCTCTCTCCTTCTTCCCTCCCTCTCTCTCCTCTCGGCGCCCCAAAACTACTTCCCTTTCTTCCTCTCGCCCTCCACCTTCTCTTCCTCCTACCCCCGTTCCTCTGTATCCTTACACGGTGGTCTTGAAGAGATCAAGGTAGCCGGCAGCCCCACAAGTCTCCCTCCTGTTGCCAGAGCATGCCATGCTGCAAGAAGACGCTGGAGCTCGGGTGCCGCTCGACAGAGAGTTGCCGCCTAGCGACTTATCAGAATCCGGTCATTCGGTTAGAGACAGAACTTACAGAAACACTGTGTCCTGTACTCAACAGCAGCCAAAGTGAAGCCATTGTTACCACAAGTGGCTCGGCAAACCTTGGAGGTCATGCCGCTGGCAGAGTAGAAATAACCTCGAAGAGTACGGCTCTTGGGATTATCAGTATAGCATCCGAGCCAGCCATCGGGTTTGCTGACTGTGGAGATGGTGTGTGCGAGGCTATACCCTTCAAGGTACCCGCCAGCGCCGCAAGTCTGGCTAGAGCTACCAGAGCAAGGCGCCGTACAGTAGAGACTGCTGACCATTTGCTGGCTAGCAGGATAATTCTTGCCACAGCGACATTCGTTTGCATTCCACAATCTTTATTCAATGGTTAATTTCAAGGAATCTGATCGGACGGGAGTCGACTCACCCAGCGTATGTGTAACCAAATTCGAGACAAGCTTGCTTGCATGTTTCGGGGTTCATGGAGTTTGATCTGTAAGTGTAGACATTGCCAATGAACGCGGCGCTAGACCCCTGGTCCTTGAAGCACCCAATGTAACCAGAAGGCTTCTTGGAAGCGACAGTCTCAGAAGTTACTGTGGCGGCAGCAACAGTGTAAAGATCCATCGCTGCTGAACCGCCGCAGGTAATGCTCGAGCTACCCGCACACTGATTTTGACACTGGCTGGCAGGAAGACTGACGAGATTGGAGTTGGGCTTGCCGCAGTAGCACTGATTGCCTCTAAAAATACTGCGGAAGCTGTCAGCCTAGGATGATTATACGCAGGAAAAAAATCACGCACCCGGCATAAGAATATCCAAGCTCGGAGCATCCGTTGATGCACTGCGATTGAGTCATGGTGGTCGACATCCAGCTATTTTTCGTCATGCCAAGGCGGCTGCCAGTGTCCTCATAACAGCCCTGATAACCAGCAAGATGGATAGCAGTAGAGGGGCTAACCTTGACAGAGGTAATGTCATAAACTGAAGACTTGTAATAGTCACCACAGACTTCGCTAGGCTTCCCATTACACGAAACAGTGCACTGAGAGGTGGGTACGATGGCGCCAGAACCATAGTTCCAGTCGTTACCGCAATAACACCACCTCTGACTAGTGGTGAGCGCCCAGTTAGTTCCTTTCTGAGCACAGGCACTGATGCAAATTTCAGTAGACATGGAGTTGGACTGGAAACGGTAAGTAGAAGCGCCTAAAAGACCAGTGGAAGGGTTGGAAGGGTTCCTATAACAGCCAACATACTTGGAACCGTCCGCACGAACATTGGTAGAATCGGAGTTGGTGGTTCCGGGAGGGGCGTAGAAAACGTTATAAATGTAGGAGCCACCGCACAATTGAGACGAATCACCAGGACAAGCAGTGAGGCACATGCCAGTCTCGACTGTGGCCGTATCGCTGATAGCCGTACCACAAACACAATGCCACAGGGTACCTTGTTGACCTGTTGCAGCATACTGATACCCTGCAATAAGGCAGTGGGACTGACATGAACTAACAGTGAGAGAATGGTCTATGTAAGACACACCGCCAGAAACTGAGGTGATGTCATGTAAGCAGGCAATATTCTTCCAGCCAGGCGTTGTGGGGAGGACAAAATCGCGCCGCTCATCGTCCTCAGCAATGTATCGACCGTCGTTGCCCTTGAATTTGGAGATATCGAGGCTGGGGACTGGAGGATTACAAGTCGGCTTAGGTCCGCTGGGGCCCCAAAGAGGATTGCAGCCGGGGAGAACGGGAACAGCGACATTATCGACGTTACCGTATGGTTCAACGAGGGTACCGAGCTCAGCGGTACAAGCTGCAGCGGCCGCCTCGTCAAAATAGTTGTTGAGAGTGCGACATTCCTGCATTGGGCTACTTGGATATAAGTAATTGGAGATTGATTACAATGAAAACAACTTACATTGTCTTCTTGATTCCGACACATGAGGGATCGTTCATTGCCCTTCTCAAAACTTCCAAATCCCAACCGTTCACAAAATCCCCATGGACACCATAGCCAGTCTTTAGACGGATAGGAAAAGTCAGCTATAGCACTCAGTGTAGCCTAGATATGCGAGAAGCTACTTACGGTGTCACCGTTTGCCCAAGCCAATCGTCCTTTCAAAGGTAGGCCAGGTCCAACATTGGACACATGCCAAGTATACTCCAACTGGATATGCGGAAGCCTAACAGGATGGGTCCAAGGGCATCGACCTGATCTGACATTTTGACTGGGATACGCCATGTGGGATCCATCCGACTTGTATAGGTTCTTGCCATCCCAACAAGGCGGGAAGAACAACTCAGTTCTCATACCGTAGGGACAGTCGCGGTCGAAATTGAAGTTGTCCGCAGTGATGCTGTCGCTGAAATCGGCATTCACGTGGCATGTGAACGAAGCGACGTTGGTAACGGCTTTGTTGTCTGGGTTACCGGCGACCATACGAAGGCCTTTGGGGAATGGGATAACTGCCTCATTTTTGGTACTTCTAGAGAGGAAATAATAGAACCGGATCTTGGCAGACACAGGTGTATACATGGTGTTGCCATTAGTACTCTTGCTGATGACATAAAGGTCTGACATACGTCAGCATTGAGGCTCATGGATGAGACATGCAATATGACTTACTCGGCATCCAATAATTGGATTTGTCCGCTTGGACCCTCAGCGAAGAGCATTTTGCAGACTTGTAATCATCGAAGTTATAGTAGGCCGCCATCCGAGAACCACCGATAATCTTGTGCATGTGGGCAGACTGTCCGTTAGGAGAGACAACAGGATCGAGCTGCTCGTTCGCGAGGGTATTAACGTAGTCGAGATGCCAGCCATCATCTTGGGCCATGGTAAACGCAGACGTTACCAGGGCGGCGACGAAGTAGAAGAGGTTGTTGACGAGCATATCGTCTATCACATACTGCACATAATAGTTGGTTGGTATGAAGCTTCGGCAAAAGGGCAAGGTAAAAACCTACTAGTAAAGCAATGAATGTAGGACGACAAGCGTTGCCAGGTCTGTTTTGCCAAAAAAAAGAAAGCAAAAGAAAAGTAAAATGAGAAGGTGATGGAGTGAGACGACATGCTAAAACCCACTAATCGTTTATATGTCGTCCAAGAGCCCATTGTTGCGAATAGATTGGAGCAGACGGAGAAGAAGAGGCGGGTCAGAGATCAGTGAAGATCGTCTAGAACAGGAGCTGATCCGGATGTAGTCAATTTTCTCCTTATCTCTCTTGGCATTAACGCCTCATTGTGCCGTAGTCTACCATTGCTGTTTATTTGTTGACATAGATGATGGTTCCAGTTCCATGTTGAATACGTAGTTAGAACGACACACGGCAGAGGTCATGGAAAAAGCCCAGACATCGGAGGAAGATGATTGGGCGTCCAAGGGATACCAGAAAAAGTAAATGCTAGCATGGCAAGTTGTTGACAATACGAAGAGGAATGACGGATGATGAATGATGGAAGGATCAGGGATGAGGAGGGAGTGGAGAGACGGAACTGTTAAGATGAAAATGTCAACAAACGCGTCAAATAAACGAACAACTAAAGTAAACTGTATTGAAAAGTAAGGTTTAGTCTTCCGCCGGTCTCGTCGGTCATTCGGCACGCTGCTTGCAAGGAATGCTGTCCCAATCCTCAGGAACGGTGGCTTGTTGTTGGGATGGAAGTGGAAGGAAACTGGGGAGAGGCATGCGGAAAGCTGCCGAGTATAACCGGCCTTTGTGGTAGTAAAGCTTGAAGCTTAAATTCAATTTCTCCATCCGCGATACCCACGCAGGAGGCCCCCATAGACAATCAGAAATCTGGAATAAAGAAAAAGGAAGAAGAAAAGACTCCCATTCTACATTATTGCTCTTTTGCTTGTGTGGACATTCAGAAAATCGAACTAGGACAAGAAGAATGCCAATAGGATACTTGGAGCGAGTACCAACAAGAAGGAGCAAGAAGGAAGAAGACGACGAAATAACCATTATAATAGTAGTAGCAGCAAGAGTGTATCATCATTCATTCAGCAGCAACAACTGTCCCATCATTGCACCGACTCCTTCTCAAATGTTATGGAATATTATCGGGCAGCAGAGGGCAGAGAAGAAGAAGGTGCTCAAAGTGGATGGTGTCATCCAAAATATCTGAGGATGCTCGTTATTTCGTCGATTAGTTTTTCATTTACGTGAGGGAGATGCAGAAGAATAGCGGGTGGGGTCATCATGATGTGCCTTCTCTATTCTTCTTCTTCGTTCCCCCAGCTGATGATGGATAATGATGAATGTCAGTAGTGCGGTGATGATGAATGATTGTTGCTTGCTCCTTTTTGTTGTTCGTTGATGATGATGATAATTAAATAATAATGATGAATGACGCTGCAGGTTCTGAGTGCTGCTGACGATGATGATGATGGTGGTGGTTGCTTGGGCACGACGACAACGACGTGCGACGATGACATGAAATGTGGTATAGTCTGTGACTGATGATCGTTATTTATTATTATTAATAGACTTTTATTATTATTACAGTACTCGTACACCACACGATTTCTATCTGTTGTTTTTTGGTGGAGACGGCGGGGCCAACCGCCGCCCGTACTATTATGCTGTAGTACTCGAGTAGTGCCGAATCTAAAATTTCTGCGAAAGATAACATTTCCATCTCCTTTAAAACACCATAAAAATGTCTTCCGAGGCTCCCATCGGTGAGTAGACGGCAGTGCACGAATGCAGCAGCGTTGACACCGCCCCAGCCCTTCTCTCCGTCTACGACAAGACTGGCCTCCTTCCCTTCGCCAAAAGCCTGAAAGAGCTCGGCTTCAGGCTCTTGGGCAGCGGTGGTACCGCCAAGATGATTCGAGAGGCCGGTATGGAGATCGAGTAAGTGTCCATGCCGCATGTCGTATTCAATCTCATGATCATTCAGGGATGTTTCCAACATCACCAAGGCCCCTGAGATGTTGGGTGGTCGAGTCAAGACCCTCCACCCCGCTGTTCACGGTGGTGAGTGCAATTCGAATGCGTTGGAAGACGACTGTTGCTGAAACAGTACAGGTATCCTTTCTCGAGATATTCCTTCTGACCTTGCCGACCTCGCTACCAACAAGATCTCTCCCATCACCCTCGTTGTCTGCAACCTCTACCCTTTCGTCCTTCAAACCTCCAAGCCTGATTGCACTCTTGCCGGTGCCATTGAGGAGATTGACATTGGCGGTGTCACCCTCCTTCGTGCTGCTGCCAAGAACCACGGCCGTGTCTCCATCATTTCTTCCCCTTCCGACTACGAGACCATTGTCGCCGAGCTCAAGGCCAAGGGCGAGGTCTCTGCCGAGACCAAGAGAGGACTTGCCATCAAGGCATTCGAGGACACCAAGAGCTACGACGAAGCTATCAGCGACTACTTCAGGAAGGTCTATGCTACTCCCGGCGTTGAGGACGAAATGAAGGCTGGCGCCGGTGTTGGATACCAGAGGCTGGGTTTGAGGTACGGCGCCAACCCTCACCAGAAGCCTGCCCAGGCTTTCGTTGAGCAGGGCGAAATGCCCATTAAGGTTCTCTCCGGCTCCCCCGGCTACATCAACCTCCTTGACGCCCTCAATTCTTGGGCGCTCGTCAAGGAGCTCGCCGCCGGTCTCAACCTTCCTGCTGCTGCTTCCTTCAAGCACGTCTCTCCTGCCGGTGCCGCCGTCGGTCTTCCCCTCGACGAGCGTGCCGCCAAGGTCTTTGGTGTTGAAGACTTGAAGGAGCTGTCTCCTCTTGCATGTGCCTACGCTAGGGCTCGAGGTGCCGACAGGATGTCTTCTTTTGGTGATTTCATCGCTCTCTCCCACTCTGTCGACACTCCTACCGCCAAAATCATCTCTCGAGAAGTCTCAGACGGTGTCATCGCACCCGGCTACGAGCCTGAAGCTCTTGAGATCCTCAGCAAGAAGAAGGGTGGCAAGTACTGCGTCCTCCAGATGGACCCCAACTACGTTCCCCCCGAGATCGAAACCCGACAGGTCTATGGCATTTCCCTCCAACAGAAGCGAAATGACTGCAAGATTGACGAGTCTCTCTTTAGAAATGTTGTCACCGCCAATAAGGATCTTCCCAAGTCTGCCATCACCGATCTCGTCGTCGCTACACTTGCCCTCAAATACACCCAGTCGAACTCTGTCTGTTACGCCCTTAACGGTACCGTCATCGGTCTCGGCGCCGGCCAGCAGTCTCGTATCCACTGTACTCGTCTCGCTGGTGACAAGGCTGACAACTGGTGGCTTCGACACCACCCCCGTGTCCTCGAGTTGCCCTTCAAGAAAGGTACCAAGCGAGCCGACAAGGCCAATGCCATCGACTTGTTCGTCACCGGCCAGGCGTTTGAAGCTGAGGGTGGTGAGCGTGCTCAATGGGAGAGCCTATTCGAGACTGTGCCTGAGCCTTTGACCAAGGAGGAAAGGGAAAAGCACATGAAGGAGCTGACTGGTGTCGCTTGCGCCTCTGACGCCTTTTTCCCGTTCCCCGACAATGTTCACCGAGCGAAGAGGAGCGGTGCTACCTACCTCGCAGCCCCAAGCGGAAGTATCATGGACAAGGAGTGTATTAAAGCTGCGGATGAGAATAACTTGGTGTTCTGCCACACCGACTTGAGATTGGTAAGTAATTTGTTATTCAGTGTCGTCTTGTTTAATTTGCTAACAAACATCTCCAGTTCCACCATTAAATTATTATAAAAGAGTACATTCAACATGATTCTGGTTTTGAAGGCATTCAACATGTATATATGAGGTTGTGATTGTGGAAATGAATTTTATCGTGTTTGAACTATACACACTGATGGAGGTGTGCCGCTCTTAGAGGACGTGCCATCACATGCTATTGGACATTTCTTCAACCTTTGAGCCATTTAAAAAGTATACATTTGTCCAAGAAGAACTAAGAATGAATAAAAACCGACAGCCCAAGAACAACTGACAGTCTTCGTCGCCAGATGACTGACGAGACAAATTGTCTTCCCAGTTTTTTTTATATGGAAAGATGGCCGGGAAAGTCCTCTTCTGTGCTCTACCACGATGTATTCTATCCGCACAAAAAATTACAATTCACAGTTCAATATCTTCTAGATACTGCAGCGATAGTAATAAGTCAGTTTACATCATTGCTACAGAAGGAAAAAACAATAGACTCACCTCATAACAGAGATCAACCTAAACTCCTTCCCACCCGAAGGATCCGCCGTTTCCTTCAACAACTCACAAGTGAGCTTATGCTCCCCTGGAGTCAAATTATTCCCAACAGTCGCAGCTCTGGTTGAATGACCATTGTCAGTTCCAAGAAATCTCTAACCGCGGAATCGCCAGAAAGGAAAATAGTATGATACAACTCACCGTCCAATGTTGTAAGGCTCCTTCCAATACCCATCCAACCTCATCGCTTTATCAACATCTTCATCTATCCAGCACTTCACACTTCCCAGATTATATTGGTACGACCTCAGATAATGGATTTCGATATTACCGACGGTGGTGGTGAGCTTGAAGGTGATTCGGGAGCCGGGGGTGTCGGAAATTAGGTAATGTTTCTCTTTCCAATTCCAATTTCGCCTGGCGGAATGGTATTTGGACGTCAGAATATGGGCTTTAAAAAGAGGAAGAATAGGACTGACCAGCCTTCGTTGGTAACAGGGACGAGAGGATTCTTCTTGCCGTTGGCCAGGAAACATTGAGGCTTAATGGTAGGGATAACAAGGTCTTTGTCGTACTTCATGTTGAGTTGCATCTGAATGATTTTCATCAGTATTTACATAACCGCATTTATATACAGTGCAAAGACTCACCCGAGGGATAGGTTCAAGAGGGTACAGCTGGTCGATGGTCATAGACTTTGCCCCAGGGATGGAAGCCTCAAATTTGTCCATTTCACAGAGTTGGGTCTCTATGTAAGCAGCACCAAGTCGACCCATGAGATTGTGACCCTTCTTGCCCATCTGCAAGGCATCATATCTATCATCAGCTCCTATAATACCTGATATGAAGATGTTATCCGGGAGCATCTGACGTACATGACGGGTATCGGTTTCTCCATTTCCATGGATATAAAAGTACTCGGGGATGAGGGACTCGTTTTGAAGGATGAAATTGTACGCAGCATTTCGGAGAGAGAGAACAGGAGTGTCGTAGAATTGAGCGATTCCGTGGTGCTGTTCACCATGATTTCAGTCTGCAAACATATAGGCCAGGTGTTAGGGACCTACCATGTCTCCACCGTTGGTCACTGTGTTAAATTTCAACGCAAAAATTCTGTTATAAGACATCAACACCTAAACTTGTCCCAAAGTTTGAAAGACCAACTGGAAGTTCATGACCGCAGGACCATTGGGCAGATCGAGCAGACTTCTGACCAGAAGCTCATAAGAATTGATGTTTCGAGTAAGCCTGTTCTTATATCAGTATCCTCTCTCGACACATAATGCACTGTGCTCACACTTCATCGTTGATAGCAAGTTCAATGAAGACAAGGTCCATATCGTCCGGCAAGTGTTCACCATAACATAATGAGAAATAGTCGGTACCTATTCCGTTTTCTTAGAATACTGAATAGCAACAGGTCCGAAAAAGAAGACGGTACTAACCGACACCACCAACAGCACCATTGATGTATGAGTTCATATTTTCTTCCCTGCCGTTCTCGCCGACTTTGACGCCGTTGGGAGCAGGAAACAAATTGTTGAGACGATCGAAGACGATACGGTTGAGGTTTGTGGGGGTGTCAGGAAAATATCCTACGTCCTTGTCGAGACCGAAGCCCTTGGAGACTGCAAGGTACGGTAATGTATGAGCAAACAGTTGAAGATGGGAGGGAAAGAGGAAAGGAACATGGGACATACCGGAACCTCCAACAACACCCACTGTGAACCTTTCTCCTCGTCTGAGTTTGGCCAATACTCGTCTTAAACGAGCGTTAGTCCCTACATAAGCAAGTGCTCGCTGGACATTGTCCTCTCTGAGTCTTTATGTAAGCTACTTAACACCCAACCAGCCAGGAGGATGGCCTACCCAAGATCTTCGCACAGTTCGGGGTCGAACTGGCACATTCCACAGTTACTGTCTTGCTTGACTGCGAAGGCATCCAGAAGCTTGTATGCTTTCTTGCTGGGGAAAAAGAAAGCTGCGAAAAAGACAATGTTGAGGGCCAAGGAGATGTTCAGAAAGAGCTTGACGCTGCCCCGTGATGCCAGCAACATGGTGCCACAGAAGAATTTTAATAGCTATGGTGCCAAAAAGATCGTAGTAGTTATATTACCAGAAAGATCGTAGTAGTTATGGTGCCAAAGAGATCGTAGTGGTTACGGTGCCAAAAAGATCTTGTTCGCTATGGTGCCAAAACGATCTTATTAGCGATTGACGACACTGGCTTTTCAAAGCGCTGGGGAGAAGGGGGTGTCGATCTTTCCCAGGGCTAGCGGTTTATTCGTGATGGCGCAGACTGTGATGTTTACCAGAGGAAGTTTTCGATCTGGTTCTGAGGGCTGGTTTCTCGCAGAGGCGAATACCAAGGAACCGAAACAAGGCAGCAGGCCGCTGCGGCGGACTACCCCGCCCCCTCCCGGCCGCTTATCGTTGTGACCTCAATTATAAATAATGCAGTCTAGAAGCTCAGGGAAAACCCAAGCAGTAAAAAGAACACTCATCAAATTAGAGACTTTATAATATAACAGGCCCATCTGGTAGGACAGATATGGGTTGTAAGTATTCATTGATACTTGAGTCTCAAGCGAGTATTCTACATGTTCTTTTCTCGATTCCTTCTTTTCCTCTTAGTCAATCATATAAGTTTCCGAAGTTAGTCTCTTGTTAGTCTCCTGCTGCTACCACCATAGTGAGTAGGAGGGATGATCTTCTTCTCTCCCAGCCACTGGCGGCAACAGCCGAAGTGCTTTTTGCTCTTCTTTCTGAATGACGTGACATTCTCCAATCAGAACATAATTAATAAAAGCGTGATGGATGGTGGTGGTTATTATGGAAATCAAAATACATACAGAGTTTGGCTGGGCTCAACTTGCAGAAACCACGCCAAATTTTTTTGGTCCCTTCCTGTTTCTTCTTTTTCGTTTGTTCAAAATGTTTCTCCACCACTCCACATCTATTGTTGTTAGCTTTGTTGCCTTGTGCGCACTCCACAAGCAGCTTCCAACATATCAGCAGAGTGAGATTTTCTTCCCCTGCGTAGGTTCGGGAGCGAACACTGTTGGCGTTACGAGCTGTCGCAACGACGTTTATATAAAGTGAGTCGCCATGTTCGGATCCACTCTCATGTCTGTCTTTACCATTTTTACTCCTCTTCTACCCAATTATCATGATGATTACACCTATTTCATCAACTAGAAGGCTGTTGCTGAGCCGCGGCTTTGATCGAGAAACCTCTTTCTGATTCTTTTTTAAACCGGAGTCCTTGATGAAAACTTTGATTAATGACCAGGGCTGACTTGAAAAAACTGTAGTAGTGAGCCGCCGGAGGACAGACCACGACGTGTATCGCGCACTGCCACACTTCCTCGCAGATCTCTTTTACCTCTCTTGTCGCCTTCTGTCCCACATGCATTTGATTTTCTTGTCAACCGCACCATTAGGATATGTCTCAGATCTCAACTTGTACATCTCGCCCGTTCCCATGGTGCCCCAAAAAATTTGCTGAGATTTGGCAGGTCGTGCCTGTTGCGATTCCGAAGGAATTGTACTGGTATTGTTCCTGGCTTGGCGCGTTGAAATATATAGCCCTTCATGCTCACGTCCATCCCGTTCTTCCGCTGACATGTTTTAAAACAACCCCTTTCCCCCCTCCCTACCCATATTGGGCGTGTCACCTGCATCGGCAGTACAGCCGCTTGTGCCCACGCAGTGAGAAAGCGCCGCCTTTACAACATGGCTCTCTTATCCCACAAGGTCTTGTACGCGGCCATTTTCAGTCTCGGCTTATTAGCTATCGTCACTCGTCTGGGGATCGACGGGAACAGTAAGGCCCATTCCGACGTTACTGTGAGTTGTGGCATGTTGCACCATTGTAAATCGATGGGAGAGCGCATGGCGACTAACGGGCATGTAGCGATTACGTTTCCTGCCGTCTTCATGGAGAGCAAAGCGGACATTCTATGTCACGGCGGATGAGTACCCGGAGACTGAGTACGTTATGGGTATACCTGGTTTCAGTAAGTCACAACTGCTTTGTTGAGGTAAAAGTTCGCCGACTCATGGCCCTATCCACAGATTATTTGCGCAATCTCTACTTCTCCAATGGCACTTTCCTCGTTCTCACAACCAACCCCTCAAGCTTCCCTGAACAAGGGGCAGGATACATCTTGTCAGGACTCGTGGACGCTCATGGGAAGCGCCCTGCTGCAGAGGAGGACATATTTGCGATCATGTCACCGAAGGAAGCCACGGATAGAGGTTTGTTACAGCCCGCGGCTATCAGGAAGGAGGGTATTAGTGTAAGTCAAAACGATGTGAATAGAGTATAATTAAAGCTTATATAAGCAGATGTTCTTCAACGATGTGAAACTGGGCGACCGGAGCTCATTCTTGGAACATTACTTCCATTGTAAGTGTGAATGAGTATTACCAGCAATATCGCATGCTAACGATGTTATGTAGTCAGTAAGTGTCTCATTTTGTGGATTTCATGGCTATCTGGAGTGATTTTCTCATCATTTTATCCAGTTGGCGAGCTGTTCCTCGGTTGTTGGCGTCTTATGATTGCTGCCGGCGAGCGTGAGTTTCCTGCACGTCTCATGTATCGCGCGAATGCCACTGATTGGGTGCGCCTTTCGTCCCTTGTGTCCACATGCCGCTGACCATGGCTCTGCAGAGAGATCGCGCTCGAATCAATACCTGGTTCCAGCAGTCTGTATTACCTGACGCTGCCATCGAGGGGAGCTCCATCTTTGAAGACCGCACAGTGTCCCAGATGACTTTTATCTACGACAGGATCGCTATTGCTGACGTGAGATTCTCCCTTTCCTTACCTATCCAAATTTGCTGTTTGCTGATCATGATAATCATCCCCAGCGATGGGCTGCTCACCGTGTCAGCCAGGATGTTAAAACGTGGAACAAGGCCACTGCCGACCTCCCACTCCTCAAGGTCCCTTCCACATGGATGGACCCAATGCGAAACAGGATAAAGGCGCTCGCCATGGCTGAACAATGCGACATTCATCGAAAGCACGCCGGAGTTCCGGTTGTGGTCTATATCAACCGACAGTTGACGAACAGGAGACTGATTGATGGGGACGCGGAGGCCCTTTTAAAACAGATGGACAAACTTAATAATGAGGGTGTGATCGAGTTCTACAACGCCGTGATGGAGGAACTGCCTCGAGTACAACAGGTGAGTGCAGTAACGACTGTCCGCTTTTTTTCCGCCTGCCAAAGCATGCTGACGAACGCGGGTAGTTCTGCCTTGCTTTGAAGGCTGATGTCATGTTTGGCGTTCACGGTAATGGCTTGAGTCATCAATTATGGATGAAACCCGGCAGTGGTGTCTTTGAGGTATGACTTTGTTTTCGCGGCTTGCAGATCATGACTGACTCTATATTTCCCCTTTTGGGTAGATAATGGGGGAAGGTTTTGCTAGAGTAAGTTTGCTGCCTTGCTGCTTAATCGCAACTAAAAGGGGGTCAAACTGATAAAGGTTTTCAGGACTATGCAATCCTCGCAGAAATGATGGGTCATGAGTACCACGCCATTCACTACAACGAGACTTTCCCCCCTGACCGGTATGTTCCTGTTGGGCCATTGCCATCTTGTTTTCAGAAGCATGCGCTCTTTTTTACTGATCGGGTTTCTTGCCACAGGTGGAGACGTCCCGATGGGTCTTCTGTCGACCAAGGACCCGACTTCCATTCTCCCAGGATAAGGGTAAGTGATTGCAACCAGCCCCAGCACCCAAAAAAATTGTGTTTTGTATAAATCTGACCTGGTGCTCTGACAACAGGTCGATGCCGAATGGTTTGCAGCGCTCGTCGTCGACGTGGCTCGAAAGAGGATACCCGTTAAGGAGCCTGAGTGGTCCTTGTCATTTTAAATCATCAAACGAGTCATTTTGAAACGACAGGATATCATTGCGTCTGAACATGCTCGTGCAAGTCATGTAGAGGTGAATAGACCAAATAAGTGTATACGAGACGTAGGCTATGGCGAGTTATTCTCGTATTCTGGATTTTGGAATGGCTCCATAGAACAATTTCCATTCGCGTATTACACCATGCATTGTCTTAGATATCTTGCGCTACTGCGTTCCTGTCATGTCATTGGTTTGCGCGTAATATCTGGAATCTCCATAAAGCTCGCCGAAATATTCAGAAACTTAAGGTTTTCGCTTGGCATTGAAAATTCGAATCGAGGACGTCGCTTGAATACCCTTCTGAATGTATGAATGAATTGGCCATGGTAACCTTTGGACAAGCCGCAGTCAGGAGTTCTTGGAAGTGTCGCTCACTAACTGAATGATAGCATCAGAAAGTCTAAGCGTCTAAGCCGTCAAATTAATTGTCCCGGTCAAGCTTCTTCTCAACTTGTATCAATATCTCCTGCAAGTTAAGACAAGTGCCGAAATCAAAGGGTTAGCTGATGACAGTCAATGCACGATTCTATGACCATTGAGAATGAGATCGATGTCATGACGCCTCCATCACTACAAAGGTAACTGCCCCTCCATCCCTAATGTAAAAACGATAGGTTTACTCATCGTTCTCAACAACAACGGTTTGAAGACCCTATAATGCTTCGTCAGTACCCACCCGCGAACCTTGTTGTAGCCATACAACTTACCTTGAAGCTGGTGACACCCTCAACAACGCTAGCGACAACGTACAACTTCTCCTTGGCACCCTCGTCGTCGTTCCTCTTCCTCTCGAGCCTGACCCTGATCCTACGGGGAGGAGATCGGACACCTCGGGCCCAAACGGCCTGGTTAAGACCGGGGGAGACACGGACATCGTTAACGCCCATAGACTTTTGGGCGAACTTGACGATCTCCTTAATGGCCTTGGGGGCCTCTGCATAGGGTGTCAGTGGTGGTTTGTCAAAACGATATGTGACGCACTCTTCTTGAAGGAGAGGTCGTGCACTCGCTTGTGGAGATGGATGGTGTACTCCCTGGTGACGACGTCGTGAAGGGCGGATCGGGGAGTTCGGGTCTGAATATAACGGTCAGTAAAGCTCGCGCGCTAATTCTTGAGACGGCAACAGGCAGAAGAGCAAGTGGCGTGATGTCGGTGCGTCGCCAAATCGGTCGAAGATATCCTGTCCTGACTTCTGACACTCCCTCGACCACCGCTCGTCTTTCTCTTCGTTGCACCCCTCTATACCAGTATGCCAGTGCTCTCCTGCCTGCGTTTTGTCATGTCGAACTTTGGATACAGTGCTGACCTTTCGTTCCTTGGTAGCAACCTAATAAATCCAATCAGCCATAATCCCTTCATTATCCCCAGACAGCAGCAGAACGGCATCCAGCCTCCTCAAGGGTACACCACCACCACGGCAAATCTGTGCCCTTTACACAGCCCGCCCTCCTTCATTTACCGGCTCTATTACATGCTCCCTATCACCCTCGAAGTCCGTATTGCCTGCTGTATGCCATTCTGAGCTGTTGCTGTAAGTTCACTCACCATCTTGACCTCTATTTTCAGATTTTGACGGATGAAGGAGATTCTATCCAAGCACTTGAAAGAAACCTCAAACTGGCAGCAGGCGCCGCGGAGAGAGGTGACGAGGATTGGCGGCGATTTGCGAGTGTGGCATAAATTAGCCCTTCGGCGATAACTATTACCCAGAAAATATTAACGCCGATGAAGGCGCACAAGGGTGAGTTCTCTCCAGAGGTTTCAGGAACGACACACCAAAACCGACCATGCAAACCAATGTCTGTCTGAAAGCTTCAATGCCTCTGTCGCTACTTGATTCTATACTAAAGACAAGTAGTCAATCCACAAGCTCACAAGATATAGGAAAGTGAGCCAGAGGCAAGCAGACTGATTGAATGCAATGGATTGTTTAAACGTTACATTATTTAACTGAGTGATTAAAAACGACTGAGTCTGTATATATACAACAACGGACTACCAAAAATGATGTCCTTCGCCATTTCAGATGCTAAAACGTGTCTAATCAGTCATTACCTCTTCTCTTCTCTTCTCCAGTATATCACCTAAGTCTAGATAAATAATTAGGTTTGGCTCCTCTAGATCCACTTCCCTTGTCATGATTGTGCAATCAACTCCATGCAGACTCCGTACCAAATTGTCCTGACTCGCCGTCAATGGCATTAATGGCATTACGCGTCATGAATCCGCCATTTTTGCTGCTGATTCTATGAATCCACCAGTTCGGGCTCCCAGCTCTATTGCAGATTGCGAGGTGAAACTTGAGACTGAGCGGGTGGAACCTGTCCGCTGCTGGTTCTCGCTGGACTTTCATGGTGTAGCAGTTGACTTGTACGATCAGCTGCTTTCGTGTACTGGACAACGGTCGCCGATGGTAGTTCTGCTGGCGGGGAAACAGAAGGCGTACGGGGACGTGAAAGCGCGATAGCAGTGACATTGTCAATTTGAGGGGATTGCGGCCCATGTTCTTGCATAGACGCAGCTTGATCTTGGAGTGCACCAATTTCGTCTACTTGAGTGTCAGGAGGATATTGGGGCGTTGGCGGCCTCGATTCTGTTCGCAACATCGGGATCGACCTTTGCTGGGAAGAGGGATCAACTGATTGCATGTTGAGGTCGGAAGCAGGCAGAGGAGGGGTAGTGGGCTTCGGTGAATTGTGGGTCGCGCCGCTATTCAGCTCAGCAAGAACTATTTCAACGGACGAATCGTCGCCAACAGTGAATTGACCCCGCGTCGGACTTCCCTCAGGGGTATATTGATCGTCATACTGCTCCGCTTGCAACTTCGATCCAGTGGCCATCATCAAGTATGACGCTTTTTTCTTGCCCTCTTTTCTGACTTCCTTAAGAAGGCTAATCTCCTGCAAATGGCCAGTGTCATTTGTCTTTTTCTGTTCTGAATAGCATGAAAGGACTAACCCTCGACACAATCTTCGGTACTTCCTGTCGCATCTCCTGCTTAGCCAGCTGGATGCTCATAATTAATTTATCATCCCATGAAGCACTGTCATTCGTAAGTTCCTTGACCCTGCTATCATAGTTCTCAATAGCGATATCGACAACTTGCTACGGAAGAATCAGCGTCTGGTTTTCGAAGCTAAAACTCATATACCTTTATGTCTTCCTTCGTCTTATCCGCCAACTCCTCCTTTGCAGCTCCAACGTAGGCCATCACCATCTCCCTATTTACCTTTTCACCAACCTCTCGATTCTCTTCCATCTTCAACTTCATTTCCATCAGCTCCTGCTGTAAAATGGTCAATTTGGCATCTCGTGCAGATAGCTCAGTTATGAGCTGGTCCCGTTCTTCGTCCCTCCTTTTCATATTTTCTTGAAGACGACTGACAAGGTTTTCAAGTCTATTGAAACGGTCCTCGTTAACAAACCTTCTTGAAACAGACTTGCCGCTTTCGGGAGAGAGGTGAACATTGACCAGAGGCTCGTCCGCCTTGGCCCTTATCTCCTCCACCGAATTCCTAAGCCCGTTCAACTCCACCTCCTGCAAATTGGCACGCCTTTCCCATTGCTGTTTTGCTCGCTCGACCACGTCCCACAAATCATCCATTTTCCTGGTCGTTTCCTCATGCGAGGTTAACTGCCTGTGAAGTGCTCCACAGGATGCACTCACAGAAGCCAAATCGTGTACAATTCTCGTGAGAGTGACAGATATCTCGGGAGGCAACTCCTGGATTTTTTTTGTCCGATCTACGACAGCTGCATTCAGCTGGAATGCATAATTCGTCACGCCGAGAATCAGTTGCTGGGAGTTTTGATATTCCTTCTGGAGCTCGGCAATTTGTGGCGCATGGCGATCTCTGCAGAGAGTAGAGACTTGATGCATAGCATCCTTGAGCTCAGCTATCTCAGCATTGTAACTTCCAATGCTAGTACTGAACGAGGAACTGAATGACTCGGCAAGTGAGAAATTGTTGTTGAAGCGCAGTCGAAAATCTTCAAAAATCCCAGTCAGTTCGTGTAATTCATGGCCAAATTTTGAATGCAGGTTTTGTAGATCTTCAATTTTGGTGCCATGCTCTCTGATCTTTGTAGCGAGAGCCTCCACAGCATCATGATGAGGTGACGTTTTGTTATGAAGTGATTGTACCTCCTGCGTAATTCGGACAAACCCTTGCACGAGCTCGGCAATCGACATTTGGGTTGCAGTGAGATTGAAGCGCAATGATGTGTAAAATCTAATTAAGTCATTGAACATGGGAACAACTCGTTCTGCCGATGGATAACGGGTAGGGCTTGCTGTAGGGGTAGAAGGTGAGACCGATGGCATATTTGATTCAGCATTGTGAGTCTTTGCTACCAACTGAGGCGGTTGTGGTATTGCTGGTGGAGGTGGATAAGGCGAAAACGCAGAAAGCACAGTAGGTGATCCTTGCACCAAGGCACGTGTTGAGGTGGTTGTTAAGACATTGGCAGAAGCAGTGGTCGGCGATGCGATGAATGAAGTAAGTGGGACAGAGGAAGGACGTCGAGGAGTGGCTGTAGATCTGGAAATGGATTCTGTGAGTGCTGGTTGAACAGAAATCGAAGGTTGACTAGGCGCGGCGAGAGTAGGGAGCTGGGTCATGGGTACAGTCTGTACGTGAGACATTGAAACCTTCTGAGGTTGGTTTGGATTGTGAGAAACAGGTTGAGAATGAGGAAGGGTTTGAGATTGGGATTGGACCGGAGCAGAAGAAGCAGGCTGGGAAGATGTAGACGACACAGGCGCTTGGCTGGGGTTAATGGCCATTACCGATTTTGCAGACGCCATGCCAGCCGGTAACGTCGAAAAATCTTCATTACTCTGTCCAGACACGCCTTGGGAAACTGCGTTGGATCCTTCCTTCACCTTCAATCGAGACTTATCCTGATCGCCATCGACATAGCTCTCTTCTGCTCGCTCTGCATCTCTTTTTCTCTTTTCTCTCAACCCTTGCCTTATCAATCTGTCTTCTCTTTCCATAGCCAGAGTATTGGTGATGTCATCAAAACACTCACTAATCTCCGCCTGAGTAACTTCCACAGCTGCTATGCGACGTTGGATTTCGCTTATGAAGGCGTTCAATTTAGCCTTCCTAGAGAATTCCACTGATGCTTCGGCGGGGGGACGAGATGACGAGGGAACAGGCGCGGTGCTTGGCTCTACAGCGTCAGACAGCTGAGGACCGGAAGCCGATTGAACATCCGTTACTGCAGTCGCCGGGGGCTTATTGACGGGAATGGGGGCATGGGCGTCGCTCACGGCATTCAGGCCTGGCTTTTCCGATGATATCGCTGAATTGCCACGGCCTGGGGGAGTTGCTGAAGCAGCAACAGCCTTTCGGTCCTCTTCTTGCCCTCTCCAAGATTCCAACATTTTCAACCTCTCTACCAAGTCTTGCAACGCGTTCTTATTCCCTTCAAGGCCAGAAATTTTGACCTTCAATTGCTCTAGCTCTCCTTCTCGCCGCTCCTCCTTTTCTTTTTCTGCTGCCACCTTGGCTGCATCCACAGACGGCCCCGAAGATACCTCAACAGGTACCTCTTGTATCTCCCGTATTCGCTGCACTTCAACAATTGGCTTAACGGCAAGTTTCTTGAAGGTCAATCTTGCTATCTCTTCGCCCGCTTCAAGTGCCGCCGCTTGCGCCTTTTCTACCTTTAAGTTTGCTTCCTTGAAGGCTTCGACGATTGCGATGAACTTGGGGTGAGTGGGAACAGCCTGTTCAAACTTTGAATGAAAATCGAATTGTTGGCGAGCTTGCTTCTGCTTGAGTATCATTTCCAGCCAGTTATCTAGTGCCCTGTTTCAAATTAGCCGTGACAGGTTGCAATAAGAAACTACACGAACTGAAAGAAACTACAGTACGCCGCAGCGATATTGATGTCTTGATCCACTTCCCCTTTCTCCACCGCCATCTCAGAGATTCTTTGGCGCTTGCGGGCAGGTAGGTCGACGGCGCTTGCGAATGTGGTTTCAAGTGCCTTGGTGGCCTCCTGAGCCTGTGAAGGCAGGGAAGACCGTACAGAAGAAGACGCATTTGCTTGGTTTGACGTCCAAGGTCGAGATTTGGATACTTCAGCTAACGGCTGAGGGTTCGTGGGCGTAACAGACCTGTTGGACGGGATACTTCGCTGATGCTGTGAAGCAGCCCTTGCCATAGAACTGTTACTCGTGCTTTCGTCGGGTCGTTGAGGAATTGAAGAAGGTCTGGGAGGTAGCGTCGCTGTTGGTGGAGGAGCACCGTAGTTCGGACCACGTCTTCTTCGGCCATTGTAGAATGAGGAAGCTGATTCTTCGCGCCTTCTACCTACTGGTGGCCTTGACATTGATTCCGGTCTACAATGCAATTTGATCAGTAAGCAGAAGAGTATATGGCTGCCGTCAACTCACCTGCTTCTGTCAAATGGAAGGTTGGACTTGCCTTTGTAGTCTTTTCTCCAAGTTGTGACTAGATCGGTCCCCTTCTTTCTTATGTTTCGCCCTCTAACTCCTTCCTTCAAATCACTCTATAATTCCGTGGAAGTAAGTGCCTAATACTTTCAACTGTCGAGTTACTTAGTTTGGATTCCTCCGTGATAATGTATAACAACAGAGTACAAAGACCTCCCTACAGTACCGGGCGGAAAGTGGACAACGGAAGATCGAAAATACTTTAAATCAGATACTGGCGTTCTGCAGAATTCGAATGAAGTTGATCCTTCTCGGTTATCTTTCGTCCGACCTGAAGGTTGTTGTATCTAAAGAAATAAGTAGCAGCCGTTCTTTATTCTTTCCTCGGCGGGAGAAGTACAGGATATGGCGGACTGTAGTCTGCGATGTGTCACTGTTCTGAGACGAAGGAATGCTCGTGTTTGGTGGTTTTGTGGTGCGATGGGCATAGGCCGGACGAAGTGGCAGACAACTTGAATAATGAGACACCAGAAGCAAACAAGAACTATTAATTATTTATTTTATTAGTTATTTAATTTATTACGCCACCAGCAACGAACATCCGCCGATACGTATATACTACTATCAATTCAAGAAGTAACGAGCTGAAGAGTGATGTATATGTATACATTGACTTCTTATAACATGATCAAGCATCAACCTCCATCCCTCCATTAATCTCTTCAGTTTCTCCAAACATCATACCGCTTGTTTCCTTCGCATATTGCGCACTCCTCTCGACATCACAGAAATATTTATAAGCCATTCTGACATCTTCCACGTCTGTTTGTGGTGACTTTCTCCTCTGTGCAAGAAGAGAAGAAGGCGCGATAAGATTGAGCGAATAACGGAGGGAAGTTTGGATACCCATGGTGGCGAGAAGGTCAAGAGCAGCGGGTGAGAGTCGGACGTCTTCTTCCTCAGCTCTGCTCATCGTCAGATACTGATTGTCCACGGAAGAGAGAATAGCTCACCTGATCTTGACAATTTCACGCATCTCATCTTCTTCATATCTGTTTGTGGAGATGATCAACATCCTGTCCAACAAGTCTGCTGGAATACCATGTGGGCTCTTATACTTGGTTCCTCTTATCCTCGTGATGCCTCGGTTGGAAGCCATCACTACCAACGGCGCCAACTCGTTCTCCATAGCCCGGTTGAGGAATGAGAAGCACTCGATATCGAGCATATGCACTTCATCAATGAATAAAACGCCAGGGACAATCTCGGCCTTGCCTTCCTCCCTCCACTCGGCAACTTTGCCGTTAATTTGAGCCCGAAGCTCGGGCTTAATCTCGCCAGTATCGCCGGCAAAGAGAGCAAGGAAGCCTTGCGTTCGAGAATTGATTACATCGATTTCGTGGAGAGAAACTGTGTGGACGACCTCCTTGCGCGTTTGGAGCTCGCCGTCAGGGCAAGCAACAAATCGAGTCTGCCCATTGTTAGTTTACAGGCAAATTATCTCATCGTTGACTTACATCCGCTCCCATGGCATCGTAGTCCTTTGCTCTCCCGAAACTCCTTCCTAGCTTGGAAATTCTTCCGCTGGCTTTGTCAATGCTAACAACATCGCCGGCTAAGACCTTTTCCTTTTGCAGCTGATCGATCATTTTAGAACCAAGGTCGTACACAGTTTCCATGTCGGTTGTCTTCAGAGTCAATCGACCGGTTTTTGTAGCCTACATAAATGGCGATAAAGAGATCAGACGTGCCATACCCATATGAGTAGCCCACTTACACCAGTGACGCTCCTATCCACCTGAATCTCCACCACTTCACCCTCAATCAACTCTGTCTCTTCCTTTATCCTCACACCAATAGCCCTTCGGAACGCTTGAGTCAAAGACTCCGTTTTCGAGATCTACGAATATTTTAGCTATCTTCTCTCCCACAATGGTTAACCCACCTCGAGAGAAAACACCTCAGAAGCCGTGAGCATCACAAATGGGACATCGCTCCCCAATGTCTGTGTCATTGCTAGACACCCTTTAGCGTCTGTCTTTCCAACATTATCTAATACGCACCCATAGCCAGAGCTGTTTTGCCTGTACTAGGAGGACCAGCCATCAAGATCGCCCTGCCCGCTATTCTTCCTTCTTGAACCATCTTCAAAATCACACCTGCAGCTTTTCGCGCCTTTCCTTGACCGATCATGCCTTGTGATGACGCCCGAGGTTCAAGGTTAGAGTCAAGACCGAGACCGTGAATGTGGGAATGAACACCTGCACAGGGTCTGTCAGCCATATGTAGGGTATAAGCAGAGCAGAGACGAGACATACCGATACGTTCCATCTTTGTGACATCGCGCATAGATGTTGGCTGAAGTGAGATGTTGGCCGCCTAGAAAGAGTAAGCGCACATGACTCCGCGACAGCATATGTTGCGTACCATTGTGTTCTGTCGCTCTCCTGTTATCCTTATTCAGCTGCTGAACAGGTATGTAGATGGAACTGTATTATGAATTTCGTTGCTCGAATTCACGCAGCGAAGGAACGAGCAACCACTTGCCGCTTCCAGGAATATTCCACGTCCCGATTTGTCATTTTTTTGTCCCAGAATTTCTGATGAACATTCATGAATGGATGGTGATAGAGGAATTGAGTCCATTACAGAGCTTTGTTTACAAATTTGTAGGGAAGTATACGCCAGACCACAAGCATGTCCAAAGACTCCAAATCAAGTACCAAGATGCGTACGCCCAAGTCTGAGAGAACTCCCGAAGAACAGGCAAGGAGGGACGCGAAAAAAGCTGCAAAGAAGGCCGCTAAACTTGCCGAAGTTGTTCCAGAGCCCAGACCTGAAGGAAGCCAAGCGGAAGAAGCAGAGATGGCTCCTACTGCGGAAGGGGTACCTACTTCTCCCGAGACAAAGAAGCGAAAGCGAGAGGTTGTTGTGGAAGGTGAAGAGCTCGAAATCGATGTCTCAGCGCCTGCACCTCTTTCCAAAGCTGAACTTCGTGCGGCACGAAAAAAGGCCAAGCGTGGGGACGCTGTCCCCTACGCTCCCAAGGTTAGAGATTACGAAAAGGTTCCCAAATCAAAAGTACAATCAGAAGAAGGTAACGAGGGGGAAAAGGACGTCTCTGGTTCAGGCAAAAGACAAAACTCGGTGTGGATTGGAAATTTGGCCTTCAAGACTACACCTGAAGGACTAAAGGAATTCTTGGAAAAGGGTGTAACGGAGCTCGGAGGCAAGGGAGAGGGGAGCGTCACAAGAGTCAATTTGCCGAAGAAAAGCAATAAAGCTGGGTTCTCCGAGAACAAGGGGTGAGGCCTTTCACCTTTTCTCTCTTCCCAGATCGGGACTAATATTTTGCAGCTTCGCCTATGTTGACTTTGCTACCCCTGAGCTTCAGGAGCTTGGTGTTCAACTGAGCGAACACAATTTCGAAGGCCGCCGCCTTCTCATCAAAAAAGGTGATGACCATAACCCGACTGCCAACGCTCGTACACCCAAACCCCTCTCTACCAAGGCTCAAGACATTGGCTCTTCTTCAAAGCGACCAGAAACTTCCACTTTATACATGGGTAACCTCCCCTTCGATGCCACGGAGGAAGCTTTACGTGATCTCATCGAGAGCAACGCTCCCGATAGGGAAATTGTAGACGAGGAAGGTGCGGAGGAGATTGGTGCCAGGGGTGGCAAGAAGAGCGGTTTGAAGAAAGTTAGACTAGCTGCTTTCGAGGATACTGGAAGGTGTAAAGGGTAGGTATAATACTTTTGGCCGGGACAATGCTAATACGCACTTATAGATTTGCGTTCCTTGACTTTATTTCTGCTAGACACGCCAAGTTCTCTCTCGGCAACAGGAAGAACCACTTTTTCAATGGGCGCAGACTAAATCTTGAAGTGAGCTATTCCTCTAACTTACTGTAGTCAGCGGTACTAATACGCATTGCAGTTTGCTTCTGAAGAAGCAGCTAAGCGCAGTGGTGTTGCTCGACCCAAGGAGAAGACTAAGGAAAAGTACAATAAACACCGAGCAGGGCCTGGTGTGGATGACGAATCGACCGAAAACGCTACTGAAAATTCAGGCGACAAGCGTGGTAAGAAATGGGAGAGCAGCGGAAGACCTCGACCTGGTGCAGCTTTGGCCATGGCCAAGAGAGAGAACGTTGCGATTGTGGAAGGTGCAGGACAGAAAATCACTTTCGATTAGACTTTATCTTGTTGTGCCATATGTATGTGTTTCTATCATTAGCTGATAGCTTTCCTAAAGACATTTTAATCACGCGCTTGATCCTCTTGACTTTTAATAATGTCCAATAGTGGTTTACAATGCACATATCCATTTCGCCATTATGTACAAAGCACTTCGTTCTTTAAGGTGCATTCTAACATCTATGATTCACTACCCTTACTCCTTCTTGGAGATAGCAACAGGGTCTTCCTCGGCCTTCCTTCCCTTGGCATTTTGGAGAGAGAGGAAAGCATTCCAGGGGATATTGACAGCGTTGACCGCAAGAAGTCGGTATTGAAGAGGAACAAGCTACAAAAAACAAGGGACGATCAGCAATAGCGCCGGAAACCTTTCTGAAGTTATACTTACGCCCTGTTGGACGAGTTGAATGAGTTCAAGAAAGCGGGGGGGATTGATGTCAGCAAAGAAATAGGTTAGGTACAACTTAACTCCTTACCATGTTGAGTATCTGGAAGGGGATGAAACTGAAGTTTTGTCAGTCGCTGTTTTTTTTGATCTGAAAAGAGATACATACAGCATCCAGTTCGCCTGCAAAGTGGGGAAGAAGGACTAAATAACGGTCAGTCATTTCGTTAGCCTGTTTGCAACGGATGTTAGTTAGGAGCTTACCTCGTGCCACTTGACCTTGGCGGCGTTAAAGTCCTTGCCCTCCATGAAGGTCATTGCGGTAAAGAATCCTATAACATTGGTCAATTATTTCCTACAGTAAGTATAAGCCAAAAAAGGAAGCGTACCAGACAGAATGACAGGCGCGAAACCAAACTGGTCCAGGCCGACTCGTGCGAAGGTGGCTGGCCATCGAGATCTGATGGGAATCCGCTCGAGGGTCCTGAACCACAAATTCACGGTTGGAGCAAAGAGAATACCACCCCAGGTAACGATACGACTGAATGCACGATGAGACGAGTGTCAAGGTCCTTCAACGGCTGAACTGTTGATATGTATGGTACTTACGCTGTACGGGGCAAATCATGGTCGGCTCCTTTCTTCTCAATGAGCTGCTGGGCGATAACGTCCCCAGTCCCGAAAAGAACCTGAATGATAGTATTGATGAGCGTGATGCTATCTATATTTGATGCATCCCTCTGCGACTTTTTTTCTTCGCCTGGCACTATCCATCGTGCGAATTCCACTTACAGCTGAAGAGATCATGTTTCCCAACACAGGTCTCCTCGTCAAAAACGCAGCGTATTTTCCCATAAGACCGGCCATCTTGTCTATCTTCTATGTATGTCTGCGAGAAACTTCTAAAAGTGTATAAAGTAATGTATAAATGTAGAAACAAGCTGTTGGTGAAAGAATTTTTTTGATGAATTGCGAGTGACGACAAGAGTTTGTTGTTGCTCCTGAATGAACCGTCACCGAGCGGACTGGGGTCCCGCAAGGGCGGACCAACAACGTCGACGGTCCGATTCGGAGCGGCACTTATGAGTGGTTGTGTGGAAGGAGAGACATATGTCCACTGGAATATACAGCAGTTAGTGGCATTCATTATGCATGGACTGTCAGTATGGCGAAGGGTCAGAAGGAGAAATATCGGTGTTTTACATCATGCATCAACCTCCGTCCGCGCTTCGTCTCTTTTCTGGCTTGTAGTGAATGCAAGGCAGGAAGTTCGGGACCTAACTAGCCTAATATCGGCACTGCCCGAGAACTTCTCCTGACCTTTTTTTCTTCTGCTTCCTTCGATATCAGAAAGGGTCTGCTTCTACTAAGATTGTGACTGAATAGTCTTCGACAGCATGGTCAGAGTTGAGAACCAAGAAAAAAGGGGAATTTTTGCAAAGTAGGACAACAGCATCAGTATCGTGCTGATGAAGGTTAGAAGTGGCAAGAGAGGGGCATTTTAAATGTACGTAATAAAGACCAGTTCATCCGGCTCGTCCACAACCGCCGGAAACACGAGCCATTTACCCTTAATTTAACCCTACAGCAACCCATTCTTACACCAACTCAAAGTAACGAGCAACTGAAGAGAAAAAAAAGGCCCAAGTCAGCTCTGTATTTATGCTCTCTTAAACAACATTCACTTACCCTCCCAATCAGTAACAGCCTTTCTATGCAGCTCAACCTCGTGCTCCCTGGTCCCTCCGTAATGGTCCACAAAAAAGTTACCAAAAACCTCTCTCGCTAAACTATCCTTTTTCATAAATGCCTCCGTTGCACTGTCCAACGATGTAGGAAGGTGCTTCACAGTATCGCGAGAGACGCCGGAAGAGCCGATGGGGCCGTAAGGCAAAACTCGTTTTTGCTCAATACCACGAAGACCGAGAGCGAAGATGGCTGACATGGCAAAGTAAGGGTTCATCTGTAGTGTTTCATCGAGATGTGAGAAAGTCTTGTTTTTTTTCTGTTACAGAGGTACTTACGTCGGCACCGGGTACTCGAACTTCAAATCGGGTAGCATAACCCGGCACGCCTGGGGCCGTGAGTAATCGTACAGAGGCTGCTCGAGAGTCATAGCCGTATGTCGCTGTGTCAGGAGCCCACATAGCCTATGTAACGTTAGTTTTATCCACTTTTTACAATCAAATTGCTGACCTGTCCCCCTTGTAACCGTTTGTAGGAGTTGATGGTAGGGCAGAACATCGGCACCACTAACGACGCCATCAGCTAACAATATGATACTTGACAATACAAAAATCACCCACCGTCAGGCATGCCTTCAAGCAAGCCGGCCAGGAACCACTCTCCTTCTTGTGATAGATACTTGAGGTCCTCGAAAGCAGCGTCCTTTCTGCCACCATTGGCCGCCTCCTCATCAGAGACTGCAAAGATGTTTTTGCCGTTCTTGTCTTGCAGTGAAACGTGAATGTGGCTAAGGAATGTCAGATAAATCCAGTATGTAATTTTAGGCAGTATAGCTCACCCAGAGCATCCAGGAAGCTACAAAGAGTCGTCAGCGTTGCTTTTTGGCAGGTCGCACATAAAAGGCTTTACTCACATCTCCCCAAGGTTTAGCCATGAAAGTAGGAGAGATACCGTATTTCATACCGATGCTCTTGGCGACAAGCTTGAATAAGCAGGCATTATCGGCCATTCTGGAAGCATCAGTGTATCCGAGTGCGGTTTCAAACACTCCGGGGCCGGTTTCCGTGTCTGCAAATAGTGGCTAGTCAGCTAAAGTTCTTCCCATGTTATCATATAGCCTTACGATGTCCTTCGACCTCGATTCCAAAGTTAACGGCCATGTCATACAGATCGTGGAAATAGTCCATATTAAGTGTAGGCCGTAAGATAGAATAACCGTGCACTGCAAACAATTAGCTTTCAACCTTTGTATCGGTGAGACGCTGTCACTCACTGCCAGGGGTAAGAGGGTTTAGATTCCTGAAATTCTTGTCTGCCAATGATTTGGTAGTTTCGGCGAACTGAAAGTACTGAGATCCCGACAAATCAGATATCACTCTCCATACCGGATTCCAACTCACTTCGAATTCGGCACCACTCATGCACTTGTACCCCATAGCTTCCCCCTTGTCCGTGACCTTTGCAATCAGGCTTCTGGGGTCAACAGGGAGGACTTCTCCCGTTTCCGGAATGACAAATCGGCACAAGAAAAAAGGAATATCCTTTTCCCATTTCAATCGGCGAAAGGTAGAAAGGTCGATAACAGCGAACAAATCACGATATCCATTATCCCAGTTGGCGACAAGGAGTTCCTTGTTGTAAGCCTGGTCATGGACTAAACTGGTATCAGTAAGTGTTTATATGACAAACCTGTGGACTCACTATCCCATCCAAAGATAACGCTACAAAAGTTGAAGCCTTCAGACTTGACCGATGAAAGCAGCTTTGCCTTGCTCATGATCTTGCCTCTGAGCACACCTTCAACATCCACGCCTGTACATTATAAATGAGTATAAGAATTGTCAGTGATGGCATAAATAGAGATACGTGCCTGCTACTTTGACCTTGTTGTCGTTCTTCAACAGCTCCTCGAGTTCTTCGAGGTTGGTTGGGGCGTTCTCTGTTGGTGACGGGGACATTGTGTAGAGTGTTTGTGGGCGGGGATCTGAGATGGAGATGAGGGGAAGAGTACATATAGGGAAGCGATATGAAAAGACGATCCGGGGACAATTGATCAAGCGATGACGACGGGAGAAGCCCACAGATAGCCGACAGAGTTTAGCCAGAACGTGCCTGCGGCCTCCCCCCTTTCCCATGTCCGCAGCGGATCTCATATAAATAATATTCCAAACGCGTCGCGTTCGCTACTTTGCTTCCGCGACCCTCTCCGTGTCGAAGAGCAGTAGTCCATACGAAGTAGTATAGCAGTACATTCTCAGCTCGTACAGTGAAGAACACTATACCTGCAATGTCCCCAAAAGCGCGCTCAATCTCTTCCTACTTCATCAAGCCAACTGCAGCAACCGCGTCAGCCGCGTCCCAGAAACCTGTCAGCACTGCAGCTAGAGACCTTGCGGCAAGCCCATCGAATCAGTCTAAAGAGAACATTGAGAACGTGTCACCAAATGCTGATAAGGGCAGCGCTACGCCCGCCTCTGGGCTAGCCAAAAAAAGAAAACTTGACGAGGCCTCTACGAGTGGGTGTATTGCACATGTAACCCAGCCAAAAACAGATCATTGAGCAACAAGTGTAGACGCGACACCAACGGGCAAGATGGCCAAAGTGACAGAGTCTGCTAGCAACACTCTCTCCTTTAAACCTCTACGCGCGACTTCTATCGCCCAGTTTCGTGAACGAATCGCCGGACGCCCATCGCTTCTCTCCTTGCTGGAACTTGAAATGTCATCCATGGGAGAAGACTGGTTCTTGGCGCTTCAAGAGGAGTTCACAAAGCCTTACTTTGTCAAGGTAGGTTATCTGGTTACCTGAATTCCAGCTTATCAACTACTCGATATAGCTGAAGGAATTTATCACTGCTGAACAACAAAACAAAAAAGTTTTCCCTCCTGGTAGGTAGCGTTGATTGATTTTGCGTTTAGGCGTCTGAACATTCTAACATTAACCTTAGCTGGGGACATTTACTCCTGGTCTAGGTTTTGTCCATTGAAGGACGTTCGCGTAGTCATCATTGGTATGTTTGATCCACCAAGGTTACCCAGAAAGCTGATTTGATCTGTCTCGCCTGTAGGCCAAGACCCTTATCACGTGAGCAGCCAACGTTTGATAACCCAGCCATTTACTGAACCTTGCCCATTACAGGATGATGGACAAGCCCATGGTCTCGCCTTTTCAGTTCGAAAAGGCGTAAGGATCCCTCCTTCTTTAAGAAATATGTACCAAGAGATGGCCCAAGAGGTCCCTGGATTTGTTCAGCCGAAACATGGGTGTGTCTGAAAGCTCGTAATGCTTTTGAAGCTGACTGTCTCACAATGTAGCGATCTGACTGAATGGGCGAAACATGGCGTATTACTGCTCAACACTTCCCTTACTGTTCGTGCACACGAGGTGAATGATATATGATTATGTACTCTTCTTAAACGCGTCTGACTGTGGTTGTTATATATCACAGGCTGGCTCTCACGCAAAAGCAGGATGGGATCAGTTTACAGCAGCTGTACTCAAGGTCGTCACAAACCGCTTGGCACCTGCTTCTGAATCAAATGTCGGTGGAAATGGAGTCGTCTTCATGGCATGGGGAGCCCATGCAGCAAAGATGTGTGCTGGCATCGATACGGTAAGTGATCGCGTTTAATGCTTGCAAACTGTTTTGCTGAATTGATGGATCCATTCAGAACAAGCACTTGTTGCTTAAATCCGCACATCCAAGCCCTCTTTCTGCCAGTCGAGGATTTTTCGGAAATGGTCATTTTAAGAAAGCTAACGGGTGGCTTGAAGAGAGGTATGGGGCCGGTGGAGGTATTGACTGGAAGAGTTTGGGCGCTTAAGACGGCGAATGAGTCTACTCGAAATGTTCCTTCAATTGTTACCTCAAATTTTGATCACATGTTTTTCCTTTTGATTACATATTTCTACATAATAAATAAACTGTATGTGTATGCACCTGACAACCCTCTCCCCCTAACGGCTGTAACAGCTGAAATCATGCTCAAGCGGGAGCTGCTGATCCTTCCACGGCAGCAGCTGCCTTCTTCTGCGGTCGTGCCCTTCCCCAAACAATTTTCGCCTTCTTTCCCTCCACTTCAATGCCTCCTTGGGCCGCAAGCGCATCTGCCGCTCGTTCCGCCATAGAACGTTGGTTAAAGTTGACAAATGCACAATCTAGGTAAACCGGTCAGCAAGACAGATAAGACGTCAGATAGGCAAGACATACGACTAGCTTCAACGATGGAGATGGATTTCACGTCCGATGGCTTGACGAAAGGACAAGCACCAACCAGAGACGCCCTAACGTGAGAGTCGTTGCATTGAGGTAATCCTAAAAACAGCAGGGTCGTCTGAACCGGTATCAGCAATTGAGAGGCCATTATAACCGCAGCAAGACATGCGTACAATTGACTTGTCCTCTGGCGCTTTTAAGCCCTTACTCTCCGCATTCTGACTCAAAATCTTTTTGGCCACAGGATCGTTCCTGCCGTAATATCTATCCACAAGGCTCTGCTGGCTAGGTTTCTGGGTCTCGTTTTCCTTTGGCATTTCGTGTCTGCAAATAACCGTTAGCCTAAAAGAATCCGGTGATGTACAGTACTCTGGGGTCGACTGACCGGAATGGGCACTCGGCTCCTCGTTTACATTCTCCTTTGACAAAGAAACTACAAATGTGGGGCCTATTCCGCTTGTAGTAAGGATCTGTTCGAGCGAGATTCTTGAGCATTTCTCGGCCTGCGCGATTTGCCACCTCAGAATCATAAGCAAGGCCATCTGGGGACTCGGCCATTTGAGCTTCAAGATTTTGGATATAATATTCTAAATAGTTATGCGGCGAATCAGCTGGGGATTGCTGGTGTAATGCGAATATACGCACGCTTGTTGATATCTGACGAAGGAGCTTGAGCCTTTCTTGCCAAAGCAGCATCTCGAACCTGAGTCGGTAATCCGAACTCTCTACGCGATGACAAATTCAGCAATATGTCTACTATAATTGAATCGTAAATCTTAGGACAATACTCACAAGTCCAAAAGACATGTCTGACATACACCCTTTATCTTGGCACAGGTCGTACAAATTTCCGTCTTCTTCATTCGACCTTCTCCAGGATTCCATCGGAATACAGTAAAGGGACGGTTGCAGACTTTACATTCGTGTCCAAATTCTTGTTTGTTCTAAATGAGGATGTAAGCTTTTGCGCTATAGGTACATACAGATAAGACGAGCTAACCATTCGAACATAAGGGTTGGGACCAAGACCTGTTACCTGTCAGCCAATATTCTCCCGGCAAGCAACACAAATCAACAACTTACAGGTTTCGCATCTGAGGAATTAGTGTTAATACATTGATAAGCACGTCATAGAGTAGGAGACTCACAATATAGGGAAGTCTGAACTCTCCACCCCTACTTTCTACAAATTAAACAGTCAGCATTAGTTCCGTCCACCAATGCTTGTATGGTTGCGTACGTTGATATCGTGTTTTGCAGGCATCTCGCACAATGAATCAGTTTTTTAGAGATCGTGCTGGATACAAATTGTATGCTCGTGACTTGATAATGACAAAGCCAATAATATGAACTGCCGGAAAGAGATGATGATCACTACTGCATGTCATTTAACAACAGATCATGAATCAAAACGGAGTGTGCCAGATAATCCTGACGTGGCATTTCCGCAAATCTGTGGTGATATTATTTATGATGGTGGTGGTGGTGGCACGGCGGCGGCGGCCGGCTGGCGGTGGTGGAGGCCCGAAGGTTAGTCACCACTGGCTGTTCTTCTGTGAGTGGTGCCGCATATGTAATAAGAACAGTGACGAAACTCGGTCATGACTTCCCCTTTCTTTTCTAAACTCTGACAGCCCCAACTGCCAACAGTATCTTTTCAACAATTTTCGTACTTCTACGTAACTCCTTATTGAGACATAAAGCAGCTTCGCCATGTCCGCCGATCAGCAAATCGCCGTCTATCTGCGAGGCAAGGTCCTCGCTCAAGCTATGACATCGGATTGCGAACATGTCGAAGGAAAGTATGTCACTCTGTGTTCATTGCCGTAGAAAATCTCGTATGGCCTGAGGCCGCTATTTCATCATAACTCCCATTGAGCTGATATTGACCCTTTATCTTGACGTAGCTGGTACTTCCCTGACCATGCGCTTGTTGGGCGGGAACGTTTTTCGCAGAGCGACACTCACACTCACTGCCCGTGGAAAGGTGAAGCAAGCTATTACAACTACCAAGGGGACGAGGGCCTCATCAAAGACATAGCCTGGTGAGATTTTAACACGTTATTGTTACTAAGTAATTTATTGACAGTATGTACAGGTACTATCCGCAGCCGAAAAAAGGTGCTGAGAAAGTTGAAGGCCGTGTGGCCTTCCACGTAGGGAAAGTAGACGGACTCAAGCTCGGGGAGCCTTCCATCTGAAAGATATGTATGGAAGTTGATGTGTACATCGGTGAGTACTTGTCATTGTAGTGCAGACAGTTACTAATGTGACTCGTATGTCAAGTGTTGTGAGCATGCTGAAATGACGAAGTTGTGTATAATATAATAAAGGGCTGCATCACTATGAAGAATCACGATGTCAAGTTGGAACCCGTATGATATATCTTATGGCTCATTGTCACCCTAAGATTCACCATTTGGGAAAATGCAAGAATCTTGCCATGTGGCTGATTGGACCTCCCTTTCCCTCAACAGCTTCTCTAGCCATGCGCACCTCGACCGAGCTTCATCCCTTTCAAAACAGGCTTTATCTCGTTGTGAGACCAACGAGCTAATAACGGTCTGTTGTCCTTGTAATTGGGCTTTCAGTGTCTCTCTCTGGGACAGGAGAGAGTTCCATTCAGCCAATCGACGATTTCTGCACTTTTGCTGGGCGGCGCGATCTTGGTGTCTTTGGTGTCAGTATTCGCGAGCCGATCTAGAGATTAATGAAGCATAAGAGGACAAGACTGACTTTGGGCTCTTCTTCGACTAACTCGTTCTGTTTTATCCACATCGTACTCGGGTGGACGTTTTCCCTTCCTCAGTTAAATAGCGCTAATCAATATCACGAGTACCACCAATTATTTCTAATTGGAAAAAACTTACAGAAGACTCCTCAGTGGGCGTAATTCCAAGTTGTTCTGCAACTGAAAGATCCGGCCCATACATGGGCTCTGTTGGGGAATATAAATCATCGATTTGTGAACCAGTCGGGCTTGTTAAAAAGAAGCTCTCGGGTTGACCAGGTGCGGTCAGATATGGAGAAGATAGATCAGCTGACAGTGATTGGACAGAACGTAGCGTGAAATGGGACATATCTCTGGCCACAAGGGTGGAAGGGGTATTGATTGGATATGTTGGGATGAAAGATAACTGAGATACCTCCGACAATAGGTTGTTTGCTGACGTCGTAGAGGCTGTAATGCTTTGCTCTTGTGATGGGACGCAATCCTGAAATTCTTCTCGGTTTGTGCTACTCATCTTCTAGACCTCTCGTTGTTCTATTCGTTGGAGCAGATGTGAAAGAAGGGGAATTGTCAGAATACACGAAAAGGTTTACCGACAAATGTATGTATAGCATTTCTTAAACAGCTAATTATTATCGTCCCAACCCATCACACATGGCCTGGTGGCTTACTGGGGAGCGGACTTTCTCGAAGACACATGCGCTTCTGATAAAGGATCAGTAAGTGAAACCATTTAGTAACAAAGGATGCCCAGAAGGAACTGCCGATGAAGGCTTTTTATCGTTATTGAGAGGCCATGTCGTTGGTAGTCCACAATGGAAGACTCGATCAACAGATGAGACAGAGCAGATCCTTCCTTCCCAACAGCACATTATTCTCATCGAAGCCCGGACACGTTCGTACATAAGGCAAAATTCAATCAAGAATACATGTACAGCTGCTATCTTGAAATAGTGCTACAGTGGTACATTTTAACGAGTGCTCTACCGATCCCGTCTCCTTTCTCTGTCTCCTTCCCTATCCCTCTTATCTCTATCGTCTCCTCTATCCCTATAGGACCGCCTTTCACGCTCATCCCGTCTACCTCTCTCCCTGTCCCTATCCCTCTCCCTGTCCCTATCCCTCTCCCTGTCCCTATCCCTCTCCCTGTCCCTATCTCTATAACCATCACCACGTCTCTTGCTCTCTCTTCCACCATCATCATCTCTTCTTCTTTTGCCGTCACTCTCGGCACTATGTCTGCTTGACCTCTCGCTGCCAGGCGTCGCGGAACCACCGTCTTCTCCTCTCCGCACCAACGCTCCAGACAAATTATACTTCATGCTATCCCTCTTGCTTGGTTTCGCTGGCCTTTTACCGGAGCCAGAACCAGGTCGACTGGGAGGGACAGGCGTTTCAAGCGCAGTTGCACCGAGACCGAGGAGTGCTGGTCGAAGTTTAGGTTCATGGATTTTAGTACCTTGGGCAGAAGGATTCCACCCCATACCTCGGGCCATGGCTTCACCGAATGCAGACACAGGGATCGCTGCGTAGTCATCCAAAGTCGACTGTGGTCGTATCGTTAGCGTTCGGGCTCGGTAGCCGCAGGGTAGATTACCTACTTCTTCAGGCAATGCCTCGATATCCCGCTTCAAGGCATCCTCCTCTGATAAAGGCTTATCTTTCCCCATATCAATAATTAGCTCTCGACGAAGACGCTCTTCTTCCGTTTCCGCGGGCACATCGCCGTGAAGGATTGCTTGAAGGGCTTGTTCTTCCAGAGTGAGCGGCTCCTTCTTGACCTCTATTCCTGGTCCAGAAGTACCATTTAATGAGGAAGGTGTCTCATATTCATCCCTGCGCTCAACTTTAACAGCAACTTCCCCATCGTCCGCTTGCACCTCCGTCTTGACAACCGTTCTCAGTCCCGAGCGCTGGGGTTCATCACCAACCCTCTCATGAGTTTCCACAGGCTCAGTGGTTGCACGGGAGTCGGGTCGGTAAGATGGTGCACGGCGATTATTGGAGGACGCTCGCCAGTCTCTGTTAGGTAAAGCGGGGATGATTAGCGGCCCTTCAGGCCTGTCGCCACTATGTATAATATTAGCTCATGTTTGTGATCATTGTGACTACTGGAGACATACCCGATGATGCGCCCATTGCCAAAACCTTCTATCCGTTCGTCCTTGGGCTTCTGACTCCTTCGCACATTGTAGTGGCCCTCGTCCTCATCATCGTCTTCGTCCCTATGGTCTTCGAATAACCTTCGAGAAGGAGGGCCTCTAGCTCCGCTGCCGAGGGGTGAAGGTCGGTACGGGGCTGATCCTGGAGGCCTGACCGTAAACGACACGGGTGCAGGCATTTTGTAGTTAATTTGTGGATTAACAGTAAAAGAAAAAAGATGAACTGTCGCAATGGGTATTTTTATGTGCCGAGTGGTGCAAGAGAAGATGAGCATGTTACGTAACTGACTTATGAGGCACTCCTTTGAGCCGAGACGTCAGTTCGTCGTCCCGGTGCATCAAGTATCGATCCAGTTGGGAGTATGGCTATAACCATTCGAGCAGTAGTAAAGTACGAGACAACATGGCCACGACTGTACACCCTATTCCACCTCCCTTCTTCTCCCCTTACCTAGATGACCAGTGCAACAAGATCAACGCTAAACCTGTTCCGTGGGAGGTAAGCTTGCTCGTACGTGGGTTCGGTATAGGCTGACATCGGTTCGCTGTGCAGGGTTACCAGAGGGCAAAGCTTCTTTCAGCAGATGAACTTTCACTTTTGAAGTCTCTCAGCAAGCTTGTACGTCGCCCGACATTATTGTTAATTTACTGCCATTAACAGATAACATAGCCCTCCGCTCAACGACCTACGGTACTGGCTACTCAAGGGCCTCAGTATGCTAAGCTTTACATCGACTTACTTCGAAAGCTTCAAAGAGTAGATACCGTTCAGGCGGTGCTTGTATCTATCAGCGACATGCTCGCTGACAACTCGACCATCCCATACTTTCACAATCTTGCATCGCCGGAGCACCCTGACGATCCTTACGGGCCTATCGTCAAGTGTTTGAGTATGGATGAAGAATTTCCTGTCTTGGGAAGCCTGAGGATATTGTCACTTTTGATTGCGTGAGATTGTCCTGGGAAAGCATGGCAAAAAGCTAATGTAGATTCCAGCACCGATCCCAAGCCCTTCCCCAACGACCTCGTTCCCACTTTACTCTCATCCCTCCAAAAGCTCTTAAACGGCAGTCGATTGCCTCTATGGGAAGTTGCAGCCCAGGTCCTCGGTGCTGTTCTCGGGACTAAACAGTTCAGGAAGTTCGTATGGAATGAAGAAAATTGCCTCTCAGGGTGTGTCTAGGAGTTCAGCCATCTTTGTGTCAAGCTAATCGGCGGGGGTAGGCTTATCAAATCTTTGAAGACGAACCCCAACCCCCAAGCGCAATATTGGGCTATCACTTGTCTTTGGCAATTGTCGTTCGAGAAAGAAGTGGCGGAGAACTTGGACAAGAAGTATGATGTCGTGGCGATCCTGACCGATATAGCTAAGGCTGCGGTGAAAGAAAAAGTCACTCGGGTTGTAGTGGCTACTTTCAGGGTAAAACCAAATCGTTCAATATATGTCCATAGCTGACAAGGACAACTTAGAACCTACTCGCCATCGCGCCTTCCCAGAACCTTCCTTCCATGTTTGTTACAAAACTGCTACCCTTCATTGTTTCTCTTCAGTCGCGTAAATGGTCCGATGAGGAGATTGTTGAAGACCTTGACTACCTCAAGGATGAGCTCAAGTCTCGCTTGGATGGGCTTAGCACCTATGACGAGTACGTCAAGGAGCTTGAGAGTGGTCATTTAGTCTGGTCACCTGCACATGAGACGGATGACTTTTGGAAGGAGAATGGAATTAGGATTGGGCAGGAAGAGGGCGGGAAGGCGGTCAAGTCAGTAACAGAGTTCATCTTGATTTGAGCCTTTGCTGACATGACAGCAGGCGCTTAGTCGAGCTTATCACGACAAGTAAAGATCCTCTTGTTCTTGCTGTTGCCACGCATGATATCGGTCAGTTTGTCAAGTACGGTGGTGACCGATCTAAACAGTATGTATATCACTTTGTTGTTCAGTGCCTATCTAACATATACATAGAATCATCGACAACCTGCACGGCAAGACGCGTGTGATGGAACTGATGAGCCACGAGAATGCGGACGTAAGGTATCAGGCGTTGATGACGGTGCAGAGATTGATGAGCCAACACTGGTCAAAGTAATTTGGAAATGAAATCATCAAACTAGTTTGATCACACCAGAGTTGTAAAGCATGTATGGAAACATTTAGACGCCGTCACTGTCCCTATTAATTATGTATGTTGCCGGAGGCCGCAACTATAAAGACGATAAGAGACGTGCCTGAAACGCACTAGGTCGTTTTCAATTAACAGTTCCGTCTTTGCCGCACCGACCGGCAACAACACCTTGTTACAATTCAATTTCAAATCCTCTCTGTGCATCCATCTTATTGTACAATGGTCTCTCTGGAAAGAGCTGTCCTCGATGGCTCCCTATTTGCTGGCCCAAACCCTCCTTCACCGACCCGCTCGGCCTCTACGGCTTCGCCCCTCAACACAGACGACGAGCTCGGGTCTGACTTCGAGGACTCGCCAGATCAATTTACCTTTGAAGATGACCAGCAGGAAGGTTCTGGAAAGCATTCAAGCTCCTGGTTGGGAAAGTCACGTCGCACAAACGAGGGGAAAGCGCAGGAGCATGTAAGGCAGCCTATAGAGCATGATGGCCACCAAACGGGTGTGAAAGGTGTCATTGATGATCGCAAAGTGCACAACTCCAATGCTGCCGCGCAAAAACAAGCAGAAGCAACAGCTAGAGCCATAGAGCTCCAACGGAAGGCTTTGGTGGGCTTGACGGTACATGAGGAGGCTGAGCTGGTAGCGAAGGATAAGGAGGAGAAGGAGGAAGATTCTGAACTGGAAGAATGGCGGAAGAAGAGGAGAGATCAACTACAAAGAGAAAAGACAATGCAGCAGGAAGATGATTCGCAATGGGAAAGACAGCGACAGGGTGATTTTGCGTATGGAGGAGGGGATGTGGGGAAGGGTATCCGACGAGGTGCTTTAAGAGAGATCTCTGAGCACAACTTTATTGAATCTGTCGAGAGAGAAGGCTGGGCAATCGTTCTGATTTATGAACCGGTAAGCTATACTACAAGTGTCCCCGTAGGAAAAGCCACTCAAACTTTATGACAGGGGATACCACGGTGTAATGCTCTATCAGCCTCACTTCTCCATCTTTCACTCAACCTCCCAGCGTCCCTATCAGTCGCTCTTTATCGTGCACGTGCTTCTGCCATTGCGTTCTCTCTGCTACCTGCTTCATCCTCAACTACGACCAGCCTCGTCATTGACGATGAATTCCAGGTGAAAGAAGTTGAGGACAAAGAACCGAAGAGACTTCCTGATCCCGATGTCTTACCTAGCCTTTTGGCGTACAAGGATGGTGAGCTAGAGAAAACATGGATCAGAGTAGATTGGGACGTTAGTGAAGATGGTATTGAAGGCTTGTTGCGAAGGTTCGTGATGTCTAGAGACCGCACCCTGGGCTTCTATGACGCTGACACGATTGAATGTAGGGAAGGCGTCTTGCCAACTATCTCCAAAATGGGCGCCAATAGACAGCCATACTTTGAAGATCCAGATGAGGATGATTGATATTACGTTCTGTATAGATACATACACAAATGTGGTCGGCGAGCACGATGGCAAAATAAGGCATTAGACAAACTGGCAAATCAATGATCACCCTCAAAATGGTCATTCAAATTATGTATTATATCAGTTCTGCATTGCAGTGGCCCATAGCAGACTAGACTTGCAGCAAGATACAGTATTCCACATCCGGTAATTTGTTTGCAGATGCCGAGATGAGAAAGAATGTTTCTTGTAAGATATGCGAGACATTCTGTTACGACGCATGTTGACGCTGAACCTCCTTCCAAGAGGGCAACGGAAAATTTCAGCAGCAACTATTTTTTCTCTCACATAGGTGGACATGACAGGAAATGATGTTTTCGCTCTATGGTGGGCTTTTTAGTTTTGACACTTGGTGACACTGCCTCCATAGATATATTGTTCTCTTTTTGAGCTTTCAATGTCCATCACAGATGCACCTAATCGTCAGTCTCGGCCGAAGCATCCTTTCAAAGATTCCCAAATCTTTGGGCACAGAAAGGCAAAAACTTGAGAGATTATCCGTTTGTGTCCAGCTAGACGTTTTATATCCTGATGCATCCCATCCTCTATTCCTGCTTAACACCAATTTCTCGTGCTTGCCGAGACCACTACGTTCAAAATGTCAGTATCCACTGTATTCTGGCCCATAAGACGCCGGCTTCGACGCAACGGTCCATCAAGCGCACCGTACTCACCATTTGTGAAGGGATAGGTCTAGTGGGAGCGGTGTGCCTCTCCTCCCTGTTCGCTGAGAGTCTCCAGACACCAAAAGTAGCGATGGTGATACCAACAATGCAGATGGCTGTGTTGCCCTTCCAGTTGCTGGGTCGGCTCCACCAGCCACCAGAGGGAGTCCAGACTTCTTTAGGGTAAGGATATTGCGCCTATAGATTGGATCGATCAGTATAACTCGAGAGACGTGTTTGGCCAATGAACCAAACTTACGCCGCCGCCCTATCAAAATGGTTAGCTCTGCATCCATAATTCCTGGACGATAGAACATACCATTGTGAATGATTGAGATGAACGTATGGGTAGGTGTGATACAGTTGCGTCGCTTTTGCATCCAGTTGAGTGGTCGAATAGTCTCGCGTGCCTGACAAGTTTACTGGCAATGAAACTAGGCTTGCGAAAAAAGAAAGTAAATGTTGCCCAAGGCGCGCTGTGAAATTAGTAGTACTCTGATTGGCCGTCGGAAGCTTTCGGAAAAGAGGAAACTCCGTGTCTGAGGCTGCCATTTCCTCTTTCCCCTCTTATTTATTCTCTCTCTCACTTTCGATTTTTTTTTACCTCACGCATATTCTCTAATTCCACTCTCACAACGCAGCTTGTATCCACTCATCTAATTCAAAATGGCCGGTGACACTTACACTCCTGGTACGTAGTTTTTCTGTCCGTTCCAGCCGAACCACGGGAGCTCGATGGCTCGTTGGGATTGGGAAGGTGGCCATTGAGCAAGCAAAGATAGCGTAGACGGTAAAAAGGAATAGCTGTTGACGTGATGGTGCAATAGGTGACGCTTCTAAGGGTGCTGGTATCTTCAAGGTATGTCTGGATCTGGTTCTTAGCCATCCAATCAGAGCTCCACTGACATACTCTCCCTTTTTTTTTATGTACCACAGACCCGATGCGCCCAATGTCACACCCTTGGTGCTGGTGAACCTCACAAGGTTGGCCCTAACCTCCACGGTCTCATTGGCCGAAAGTCCGGTCAAGCCGAGGGTTTCTCTTACACTGCCGCCAACGTCAACAAGGGCGTTACTTGGGTGAGTTGATTTCTGGCCTTGGCTCAGAGAAATGCTAGCTAGCATTTCTTTCTCGCAAGCTCGAGCCCCTGTTGATATAAGAATCTCGTACTGACAATTATTGCCTTATAGGAAGGACAAACCCTCTTCGAGGTACGTTGCCTCTTGGTCACCGGTGTCATGGGCAAAAGCGCAATACTGATCATTTCCTCTTTGTAGTACCTTGAAAACCCCAAGAAGTACATTCCTGGTAAGTCAAAAAAGTCCCGTCCGTTACGAAAGTTACTATCCCTCTGACTTGATCATTTGCACAGGTACCAAGATGGCCTTTGCTGGTCTCAAGAAGGCCAAGGACAGGAACGACCTCGTCGCCCACCTTGAGGAGGCTGTGAGTCATTAGAATCTTCCAATAAATGCGTCTTGCTAACCAGTCATTCTGCAGACCAAGTAATATAGCATCTTTTTATGGGACTCGCGGTTTGGATGATGCTCTGTTATATGACACTATTTGGTTGATAGCATATGCACTCATCCATGTAATAATACAGCAGCTATCCTTTATTCATTCACGCCACCGACTCATTTTAAACTTTCAAGGATGCTCCTTCCTTCCCGCCGTTTATGCGTCATTGCGCCGTCACTTGCGCGACTGGTATTGATGCGGACCAACCTTGTCGAGGCGATTGTTGGCGAGGAAAATGGACGCTTCTTGATTGGTGACGGCCGTCCATTTGAAATTTCCCATTGTGGCGGAATTATTTCCGTTGGCATCTTTTGGGTTCTTAATTACGTCACAAGAGATCTCGGTGAGCGCCGCCCTGCACTCTTTATTTTGCTATTATTAATAATTAATTATTCGTCGTCGTTCCTTCATTTTCATTATTCATTTTACATATTTATCTTTCCAGTGTTGTGCCGCCCACTTCGGGCGTGACGGACCGGCAGCAGCATCGATGGATCTGTACATAGTATAGTAGTATTATTGTCGACGGCTGTGAGCAGGCCTCGTTTTTGTGTCCTGATTCAATCAGAAGAGCTGCTAATCACTGAAGGGTTACATGAACATCAGGTTGTTCCCCACGAGGTTCAGGTTCAAGGGTTTCTCATCACGTTATTTCCGAACCATCTTCGTATAAAAGTTGGAATCGGAATTATTGCTGCACAAGAAATGGCAAAACGATATATGAATTTCTATGTGTATGTCTTGGCGAGAAGGCCGAGTCCATCTTTGAATGCTGATCTGCAGTATTGTAACGTTTATTACGAATCGTAATTAATCGGCTTGCCATATTGATGTTTTACCGTCAACTGCCATTCTTGCACGCCAAGCCCCCTACTTTGACAGACGTCCCAGTTTTGTCGACAAGTTGACGGGCTCTCCTCCTGGTGCCAAAGAGTCTGAATTCTTAGAACACCGGCTGGAAAGTGGGAGAATGGGAAGGCATTCGCAAAGATCGGAGCAGGATATGCTGAGCTGATCAAGCAAGCTGTGCTGTAGGAGAGAAGAGTACAGAGCGCTTGGAAGTACGAGTCCATTACACAACTAAGAAGGGTTGTCCTTAAGAGCTTTTAACAATCGTTGATAGGTGTCTTTCAAAGGCAGTTATGTACAAAGCATAAGAGTAACAAACAACATATGTAAAATAGTTGGATGTGGAAATTGTCAGAGAACCGACCGCAAATGGTCGACATGAATGCAGTATCTCGCGCGTGTCGTCATCTCCCCATCGATGATCTTCTCATTCTCCTTCTCCTTTCCTCGACCCATTTCGGATTTCCATTCTCATCACCGCAGCCATGTCAGCCTCGCCAACATCCCCAGCAAGGACACCCACTCCTTCCGCCAACCCGCGCACACCCCCGACAGCTACGACGTCTCCTCTTGCCGCATCGCCTACTCCGCAGCCTCCCATAATCCATCCCGATCCTCAGACGCAGCCAGACAACAACCCCAAAGTATCCGAATTGCATGCCATGTTTCCAACAGTTGAGCTCTCAGTGATTGAGCTCGTGCTCGAGACATGTGGAGGGTCCACTGACAGGGCAATCGAGCAATTGTTGGCTATGAGTGACCCCGCCTTCAAGCCTGATGAGCTCAACGTGGCCAGGCAAGACGTGAGTTCTGTAGGGGGTTAAAGACGGTATGGTAGTATAGTCGCTGACATGGGTTTGGTACCCCATTCGCAGCACCAGGTGGACCTCGATGCAGAGTTTGCCCGGTCACTTCAGCTTCAGGATGAAGAAGAGTATCGACGCTCTCGAAGCCGTTACGAGGCGGCACACGGTTCTGCCAACCCTACCCAACCCCAAGGGGAGCTGCCTTACCAGCCCCGTGTCCGTCGGGCTCGTCCGTCTCAATCCCAGGGAGCGTCCCAGCCTGAAGTCGACGGTAGGTTTGCAGAGTATGAGAGTACGAGAGATGGAGAGAACCCTCCGGGGATGCTTTACGTGGAAGAAAGGCTAGAGAAATTTGCCGAAGGTGGGTTGTCGCAGCACTGCAACCGAATTGGGGGTTGGAGGCTGACGAATTCGTTTCACAGCTGGCAAGCAGACCTTTAACTCTCTTCTTTCTCGAGCTAAACAAAAGTACTCGGAATTCCAGGCTTCCCAGGGTCAGAGATCTAGTACTCAAGGATATGGCGGAGGTCAGGGACAAAGACAAGAGTATGACTATAGCGGGTACGGTCGTGCTGCCCCCGGCGGTAATCGGGGCGGTGAACAGAGCAGGGGGCAGGGCTTATGGAGCAATGTCGGATCGTGGGTTGCTGTATACATCACACAGGACAGAGTACTAATCAAGTGCTAGACATTCCCCCAGTATAAGTGGTACGGAAAGTATATCCTCTCAAAGTACCTCCGACCCTACTCCGCCCCAATCACGAAGGCAGACTCAAAGTCAGGCACCTGTTCGCCAGCAGTCAAAGAGATGGCAACCTTCTGATGCCTATGGTAGGTTCCACTGATATCCCATCGTCATATATATTTTAGCTCATGCCCCGGTTACGATATAGACGACCCTCTGCCCCCTCGTACCACGTCCAGCCCTACTCAAATAGCCGTCGCACCTTCGCGAACTATGGCCGGCAGCCCGGATAAAGGAAAGATTGACCCTGGTAAGCGACTTCATCATCAGTTTCCAGTTTAGTAAAGTATTGACAATCTCCCCCTAGCCAAGTTGGGTATTCTCCCAAAGAAGCGTGTGGATCTCATGTCCACATCTCCTACAGCCTCTTCACACCTGAACTCGGAAAAAAAGAGTGACGACGAAGACCCTAACCCTTCCTTGCCCAACGGGAGTCTCATGAGCAGAATCCCGCCTACGCCTCCTGCAGAGACCAATCTGTACAAGCTGGAGGATAGTGATGATGATGAGTTGGAATATACCAAGTGAGTTTAAGCATTCTTTATCAAAACTGGGGCGTAATTGACCATTGGCAGGAATCCATTTGATGAGAAGTGACGACCGATGTTGAAATGAAAACATGGTTGGTCACGTTTCGTTGTTGTTCATACATATATGTAAAATACCCTTGTACAGAGTCATGATGAATTTCTTGCCGCCCGTAACGAATAAGCCCACCTTTTGTATGTGAATATCATACATGCATAACATAACGAACGAAACTCGATGTGATATTTAATAGCAACCTTTGACGTGATGGATAATTAGAGACCTGGCATTTTTTAACCTTTCTTTTTGTTTGTTTGTTTGTTTGTAATTCCATTATTGCTCCGATCCCAAATGCGTCAACGCAACCCTCCTCTTCTTCTTTGGGGCCTCGGCTTGTGTCGTCTCGCCTGCTCCTTCACGCTTCTTGGCATCCTCTTCCTGACTCACGGCAATACCCAAATCAACTCCAGCAGCACTTGGTCCTTCGGTATCACTAGGTGTCGGGGTGGGTAGCACTTGGTCCGTCACTGTCACTGAGCTCGCCGAACTTGGGGGCGCTTTGGCACCACCTCCAACATTGGAAACTGACAGTAAAGACGCAGAGACTGACCCGCTGGCACCAACCACGCTACTGGCTGTTGAACCTTCTCTATCACTCCTTGCCACTCCCGGTGCTGGGCTTTGTCTTGCCACATGACTGACTGCGGGACTGTGACCTGTGGCGGAAGCGCCCGATTGGGAATGTGACGAATGGATAGAGTCGCGATGAGTAAGTGATGGTGGGAGGGGGGTGGAAATCCCATTGTTGTGGGACTGGGCGATTGCCTGCAGTTGGCGGTGATGTTGTTGGGTAGGGTGAACAGTTCCGAGCTCGCCAAGATCAAAGATGACGATGGAGCAGTAGCCGTCTGCGGATGAAAGGAAAAGACATTGTCCGTCCGGTGACCTGCATGGCATTGTAATGTTAGTTTGTAACGCATGAGATCGATCATCATTGATGACTTACCAAGCGACATCAGTAAATCCAGCATAGTGTAGTCCCTTGAAGATGGCTATAGGCCCAGCCTGTTGTGTATCATAGAGTAGGACCGAGTCCTGGCATGCCACCGCGTACAAAAGCCTATACGGTAAAGCAAACACACTTCCCAACACTTTGTCTCCCTCCTTTTCCTTTTCCTTTTCCCTTGAACCTGAAGGAGCGGGAGGTGGGGGCATGTTCAAGCTCACGTGCACTGGCTGGGTATCATTCTTGTCGAAAGTGACATGCTTTGGCTCGGCAGATAATTGTCCGTTCTGGCGGAGGTCATAAAACACGGGGGAGAAGCGAATAGCAACACTAGAAGTTTTATGGCCCGGTAAATGGGCAATCGGCGGTCGAGAAAGGTTGGCGCGAGAGTAGATGTATGCTGTCGGCTTGCCCGTCTCAACGTTTTTCGGCCGTGGGACAGACGATGATAATGGGTCGGATGTATCCTGGGAGATATTCTTAGCGGTAAGCAGGGGAGATCCCTTGTACACTTGATCCTCAATTTGCCCGGCAGGAGTGAGTAGCAAAGAGCCATCAGGAGAGAATGTCAGTCGCCTAAAGAATCTCGTCGCACCCTCTTCACCATAAAGACGTTGATTGATTGTCGAGGCTGGAGGTGCACGGATGGCGGGTAAAGGGGGGATAGGAGAAGGTGACCGGGCACTGCGTGCGAGGTGACTGAAAGCTGCAGCGCTGAGAGCTGGGGAAGCGGCAGCTTGTGATCCGGAAAAGGAAGAACGTCTGGAACAAGGACGGTTGGAAGTGGCTGGAGGGTTCATCGGGGCGGGAGCAACCTGAGGGGTGGAGGGCACAGATGCTGAAGGTGTAGCTGGGGTAGCGCTGGCACTTACACCGGCCAAAACTGGGGCATGAGGAGGCAAAGCAGCCTCGGGAAAATCAGAGGCGGTAGTAATCACTGAACCAGCTTCGGAAGTAGTGGATCCTCTACGAACCATACTGGGTCTAGACGCCGAGGAGATGGAAGGGGTTCGGGAGTGACGGATCTCCATCCGTGTTGAACGAGAGACAGGGTGGACATCGGGAATACCGTTACGAGTGGTAAACGTATTGACGTGTACCGCACGGTCACTGCTTTGAGTAGCAATGTATTCGTTCAGAGGGTCCCAAGCGACACCTTGCACGTTGTGCAAATGTTCTCGAAGTGCAAACACACATTCGCCTTTAAAAAAAAAAAATCCCATCAGAAACATTTCTCAACCATATCGTTATGCAACACTCACCGGTGGCAGCCTTCCATATTGTCGCGGTGTTATCGGTCGACCCGGCGATGAGATACTCTCCATCAGGAGACCATGACAAGTCGTATACATGCTTTGTGGTCACCCTGGGCCTGTGATTAGCTTTTCTGCTTGATATTGCAGATAAAGGGAGACACAAGGGACATACTGAAGCATCTTTTGTAATCTCCAATGCTCCTTGTCGGGCAAATCATCTGAAGTCTCTCCAAAAGTCACGCTTGGTCTATCGCTGGGCACCCAGAGGATAACGTTTCCGTCTACCGTGGAACCTCTCAGTCTATAGCCTTTGGGATATGCATGAGACTTTTGCACTCACCATCACCAGCCGAAGCAAGTATCTGTCCGCTGGGACTGAACCTGACGACGTTAACCGGAGCAGTGTGTTTCGACAACGTCGCAAGGTATTCCACTCGTGGTGGGTGTGGTGTATATTCTTGTCCTGTGAGGGCGGCGTAGGTGGACGGGGGGATGGAAGGGATATTGGGGTAAACCATCCATATCTACACGTGCCCAGCGGTTATTACCTTTGGTGAGTTGTCCCAAAACCAGTCGGAGGGGGGAAGAAGGATGGAAGACGTACCCGCACTTTGGAATCACCACCGGCAGTTGCCAGCCTGTACTGCCTTCCTCCAGCTGCAGTAGCTGCCGAAGAGCTGCCCTTTTCGATCCTGTCCCTGTCCTCTTCGCTCTCGCTGGTTGTGGACGCAGCCAAGAGACGTTTCAACTGGGGGAGCGGGAGCGGCTGGAAATCGCACGAGTAAACCGCCTGTGTTTCGTGCCAGCTGTTAACGTGGCGGGGTCAGCTCGGCGGGGTACGGTCGGGGTTGGAGAGGGATGGATGCTCACGCGATCTCAAGGACCTTGGGTCTCATTGTTGGAGTGTATGGAAAGAGGATATGGATATGGTGAATTGAGCGAGGGAAAAAGGGAGTGGTGTAACCACACGACGCGCGGAAAAAGGATCGCGCCGAAAGAAAGTGGTAGTGTGGGCAGGTTATACTCCTTCGGCTTCGATGGCGATAATAGCAACTACAAGTATGGATGGACGGGCAGGCCAAAAGGAAGACCAAGGGTTGCATAGGGACGGTACGGCATGCATAGCTCCTGAACACATTTTACCGCTCACAACTGGCGCAGCCGAGCATTCACTTTTCAACGATCGATGATGCCAGCCCCGACGGATGCGTGGGAAGTCGGAGGCGGGATGGATACCCTTTCCATCGGCCTGGCACATGCACAAAGGATCGAGAGACTAAATGCAAAGCGGTAGGGTAGTAAACTATAATAACCAACGATAAAATCTAAGCGACAAACGCCTTTTCTTTCACACCTCCTCCTCTCGCCCCGCCCATCTCATCAACATCCATCCCTTCTCCTTCCACCCTGGCCTCCGTTCCCGCTCCACCGGCACTTGCTAACTTGGCGGCGGCAGCAGCAGCAACAGAAGCAGCTTCAGCCTCAGCCTCTCGCTGCCTTCTCCCTCTGGTAGGCACACCCGCATACTTGTCCCTCATCCTCTCATACTTTAATCTCTGCTCCCTGGAGACACTCGGTAACGTCTTTTGTGCTGCATGGGCAAAATGTTCAGCTGTGACCCTGACGGAATCCGTCTTTCGCTCGATCCCTTCCGGCTCGGCCTCTGCCGGTGTTTCGAATGCGCCTATACTCTCCAAAGCGGCTCGGAGTGCGAGCGTGGCAGCTTCCCTCACGAGCGCCGCAATGTCCGCACCGGAAAAGCCATCGCACTTGTCGGAAGCGACGATTTCCTTGATCGCTTGCCATGAATCCTCGTTGATCGGCGTCTTCTTGGTGTGGGTCTTGAGGATTTCGAAACGTTCGGAAGGTGAAGGCAGGTCGACGTAGAGGAGTTTGTCGAGACGACCGGGTCGGACCATGGCGGGGTCGATCATGTCCGGACGGTTAGTGGCGCCGATGACATAGACGGCTTTACGAGCATCAAGACCGTCGAGTTCGGTAAGGAGCGTGTTGACTACTCTTGCCGAGGATTCAGACTATACAGCATAAAGTCTTTTTAGCGACAAGTCCGTAGTCGGCATGAATCGAAAAAAGAAATGAAACTTGCCATAGAATCGTCTCGACGGGGCACGAGAGCGTCCAGCTCGTCAAAGAAGATGACACAGGGGGAAGATGATCGTGCCCGAGCAAATACTTGCCTCACCGCCCTTTCACTCTCGCCAACATACTGTTTTAATTGAAAGATGTCAGCCCCTTGGCTTTATAATCTAGAAAAAAACTAAAAAACCCACCTTGTTGAGCAACTCTGGGCCCTTGACGGAGATAAAGTTTGCTCGACTCTCATTCGCGACTGCCTTGGCTAAAAGTGTCTTACCACAGCCAGGGGGTCCCCAAAGCAGGACACCACTTGGCGCATCGATACCCACGACGCTAAACAGTTCCGGGTGCCGTATAGGCTGCACAATGGCCATGTGCAGTTCATCTCGGGTCTGACTGAGCGCGCCGATATCAGACCAGGTGACGTCGGGGATGGTGGCGAAACCTTCACGCTTGGCCGAAGGCTGGACGATCTTTAATGCGGCAAGAAAGTCGGCGGGGGTGAGGGAGATGGTGGACAGCTGGTCGGAAGTCAAGGCGGTTGGATGGGACATGAGGAATTTGGCGATGGGCGTCTCCTTGACGTCGTCGGGCAGGTTGGCAAAAGGTGTATAGCGGTCGTCAATCGCCATGGCTTCCATACCTGCACCATCGGGTTCGGGGACGGTCCCTTGTTCGCTGTCATGAGGGGTATCGGTACCACTACCGATACCGAAACCGCTATCAAAGATGCGCTTGACGGCAATGATACCTGCTTCGGTGGTGAGCGCGGTCAGATCTGCGCCAATGTAGCCTGGGGTGGCCTTTGCGAGTTGGCGGAAATCGACGTCGCCCGAGAGACGCAGCTTGGAGCAGAGTACTTTGAGGATCCTAGGTAGGTTGAATCAGACCAATCAATTAGACGATATAAAAAGAAAAGACTTGCTGTTCTCGACCCTCTTGCGAGGGCACACCCATCTCAATCTCGTGGTCAAACCTGCCCGCTCGTCGCAGCGCGGGATCCAGAGAATCAGGCCGGTTCGTCGCGCCGATGATGATGACGGGCTCTTCGCTCGCCGCGAGATCGTCCATACATGTCAGGAGCTGAGCCACGATACGGCGCTCCATTTCCCGTTGGGCGTTTTCACGTTTGGGCGTGATGGCGTCGACTTCGTCCAGGAAGAGGATACATGGCGCGACTTTCTGCGTGGGCGCGTCAGCAGCGCCGGACAGGGAACGCATTCTGCATACCTTGGCTTCGTCAAAGGTGTCTCGCAGAGTCTTTTCCGACTCGCCCGACATGCCGGACACTATGGAGGGTGCGGACACGGAGATGAAGGGCAGCTTCAGCTCCTGCACTGTGCGGTCAGCGTCTCTGTGCGCGGCGCCGGCATGGGGAGACTCACGCCCGCTAGGCATCTCACGAGCTGCGTCTTGCCGCCGCCGGGCACGCCGTGGAGCAGGACGCCCTTCGGCCGGGGGACGCCGGTGTGGAGGTAGATCTCGGGGTGGAAGAGGGCGAGGGCGGCGATTTCGAGCAGCTGGGTGATCTGCGGCTGGAGCCCGCCGAGTGCGCCGAGGTCGAGGTCGGGCGGCGCGTACTTTGCGGCGATCACAGACGGGGCGGCCCGCGGTCTCTTCCTCCTCGGGGGGGCGGCGGGGGTCGCTGGGGCGGGGGAGTCGTCGAGGGGGGACGCCGGGGCGGGCAGGTCGTTGAGGGGGATCGCCCGCCGTGTCCGCTTCTTCTGGGGCGGGGCGCTCGTGTTCCAGGCGGCGGTGATGCCCGCATTGAGGGAGGGAAGCCCGCTCATCGTGTCTCTGCGCTGGCCGGCTCGTCGCTTGCGTTTCCACAAGAACAACTTTTCAACATCCACCCCTCCACCGCCATCGTCGCTTACGTAAACAACGCGTCGCGTGAGACGGGCTGCACACGCAAAGTCCAGTCAACCGCCGCCACCGCGCATGTCTTGTTGGCCGCCTGCTTTTACATTCTTCCTTCCTCTACATTTGCAGCAGACACAAACGAAATGTCAAGAGAGCAGGAGCAGGACCCATTCGTCAACCAGCACGGGGAAGAGGCCGAGGAGGAAGACTTTGAATCTCTGGCGCCTATGCTGGTGGCCAAGCTCCAGGTAGGTCGCCGCCAGCTTCAGTCATTGTCCCTAAACTCTTTTTCTTCTTTGGCCATCAGGAAGCGGGTATCTCTGCGCAAGACACCAAGAAACTTGCAGATGCCGGTTTCCACACTGTCGAGGCCGTAGCGTTCACTCCCAAGAAGACGCTATGCACTATCAAGGGCATTAGCGAGCAAAAGGCGGACAAGATTCTTGCTGAAGGTGGGGTATTAAAGAAAATCGGGGACCAAGGCTGATTCGCTTCGACGTTAGCGTGTAAGATGGTGCCTATGGGATTTACGACGGCTACAGAGATCCATTCAAGACGGTCAGAGTTGGTGCATATCACGACTGGTTCGACTGGGTTAGATACCATCTTGGGCGGCGGGATCGAGACGGGTGCCATCACCGAGCTTTACGGCAAGTCTTTGCGCTCACTTGTTGCATCGCCGATTGCTAATACGAGTACAGGTGAATTCAGGACTGGTAAATCTCAGCTCTGTCATACGCTTGCCGTTACTTGTCAAGTAAGCTCAGCCTGGAACCGTGCTCGCACCCAACAGCTGACGATTCCTCCAGCTCCCCGTGTCGATGGGCGGTGGTGAGGGAAAATGTCTTTACATCGATACCGAAGGCACGTTCCGACCTGTCCGTATGCTTGCTGTCGCCGAACGGTACGGTCTTGATGGGGAAGAGGTGCTCGACAATATCGCCTACGCCAGGGCGTACAATGCGGATCATCAGTTGCAGTTGCTGGTGCAAGCGAGTGCCATGATGGCCGAGTCTAGGTATGTCGCGGCTGCTTACGGAGAGACGCTGACGAGACTTGCAGGTTTTCGCTTTTGATTGTCGATTCGTGTACGTCACTCTACCGAACGGATTTCTCGGGTCGAGGGGAGCTTTCCGCCAGGCAAATGCATTTGGCAAAGTTCTTGAGAACGTTGATGAGACTGGCCGATGAGGTGCGTTTGTATCGTGCGGGCGGTTCTTGGAATTTACTCCAATGCTAAACCGCTAGTAGTTTGGCGTTGCTGTTGTCGTCACAAATCAAGTTGTCGCCCAAGTCGACGGCGGACAGTTTGCCGTCGCCGACGCCAAGAAGCCAATGTGTGTTTGCTTCCATAACATCACGACGTTTTCGCTGACGCACAAGTTTCCCAGTGGTGGTAACATTATGGCTCACGCGTCTACTACTCGACTCAACTTGCGAAAGGGCCGTGGAACGTCGCGGGTGTGCAAGATTGTTGACAGCCCCTGTCTTCCAGAAGCCGAAGCCATCTTTGCCATCAAGTGGGTTATGTTTTTATTATTATTATTATTATTTTATTTTCGAATCCTGCTGACGATCTAACCAGTCCCAATGGTATCGGAGATCCCGAGGAATTGCAAGAGTAGACGGGCGGGGTACGATCATTGATTATAACTATTAACTATTCACTGGGTATTTGTGTTGTGCTTTGGGTCATTGCCATGTATGATATCGTGTCATTCTTGCGAGACAAAATGTAGTAGCATAGTCAATGACTGGCGATGTTTTTTTTCCGTTGGAGCACTGCAAGGCGACGAGCCAGGAACAAAGGTCAAGACAGATCAACCCGTCTTTTTGCAGATCTTTTCGAGCAACGCGTCGTGTGGCGCATATACAGTTTGACTAGCGGCAGGTGGCATATTTTACCGCTGGCTGCTCCTGGCGCTATGCATGCTGCCTGGAACTGGAGCCCGGGCAGTGGCATGCATAGGTCGTACACTGGGAGACGGTTGCATGGCGGGGATAAAGCAGCATGCATGTTGGGTCTGGGATGGGGATGGTGGAGGTCTGCAGAGGTTGTGGAAAAAAGGTTCCGCGGGTGTTCCGGACGCGATCCTCAGACAAGTGCATCTCGCCATCTCCCTCTCTGCCATCTCGCACCGCTCCCCCCCCTTGAGCCCCCCCCCTTGAGCCCCCCCCTCCACTGCCCCACGTTCGACGCACCTCCTCGACGCACCTCCTCGACACCCGCCATGAAACCCGTGGGATCGCTCTCCCTGGGCAGAAAACTGCCCTCGGCCGGATCGCTGCTCGTCGGCATCCTCGTAGGACTGCTCGTTGCTTCCGTACGTGCCCGTCGCTTCGTCTGCAGCAAGGCTGACTGACTCGTGTTCGTGGTGGCAGCTGTTACGCCGGGGAGATGTAGGTTTTTGGACATTACACCCAACATTGTCGCCGAAAAAGGAACTGACCACTTGTCCTCTCACAGTCCAGCACCGAAGCATGGCGTGGTAGTGGTGTGAACAAGCTGCGGCCCAACCCCGTCGCGGGCTCGTCCCGTTTACAGCGCTCCCAAATCATGCTCCCCTCCATCGAGCAACGTCTCCATATCCTCCAACTCATCAGCACCCTCTCCGCCCACCACACCAAGGAGTGTCTCCGCAACCCGCAGCCGCTCTACGTCGAGCAAGTCAAGGAACGGTACGCGCCTCTTGTCGGGTACAAGAAACCGTGGTCCAACTCTGGCTGGCTGGGCAGACTGTTTGGCGGCAAGAGTGATTCCCAGTCGACCATGGCGTCGACCACTGGAAACGACAGGCTGGACAACATCAAGCGGGATCTGCAGGCGAGGCAGCACAAGTACTTTTTCGCGATCAACTTGTACAACTCGTTTGACGTCATCCCCGACCTCTTTGCGACACTCTTCCGAGCGGCTGCCATCTTGGGCTACCACAACGTCTTTGTCTCCATCTACGAAAACGGGTCCAACGACCAGACAAAGGCGCTCTTGAAGATTTTCGATGCCCTCGCGCGAACCGTCGGCCTGAGGATCATCATCCGAACATCTATGCGTACCCGAGGTCTGTTCAACCACCGTATCGAATACCTTGCCGAAGTCCGAAACGCCGCCATGCTGCCCCTCCACGAACTTCGTGACAATGACGGGGAAGTCTTTGACTCGGTCGTCTTCATGAACGATATCTTGCCCTGTGTCGACGACCTGCTCGAGTTGATTTGGCAGAGTAGGAGACAGAATGCGGGTATCACCTGTGCGGCGGATTACATGTACCACGATGATATCGTGAGTTTCTGCTTCCGGCTGTGTTTAGTACTGTTACGAGAATGAAAAAATAACCACATGACTACATAGGGTGCTCCTGTATTCTACGACAACTGGGTCGCCCGTGACATTAACGGTACCGCGCTCGAGAATGCGCCTTTCGAGCAAATCTTCCACCACACTGAATCCAACCACCGATTCCAGCGACATTTGCCCATCCAAGGTACGCAAGAGAAAAAGTGGTGTTGCTATAACGCTGAACTGTGGCTATTAGTCCAATCGTGCTGGAACGGTATCGCTATTCTCGATCCCACTCCCTTTTACGAACCTCCTCATGTCAGGTTCCGAATGGCCAACTTGGCTCAAGGCGAATGCTCGGCGAGTGAATGCTCTCTCATCTGCAGTAAGTCTATTTTTTTTCATTCCATCCCCTTGGATTTGAGTATATTGAAGAAAAAATCAGATGACTACTTTAACGCCGGGTACGGACGGATCATCATGGTTCCCCGAGTCAAGCTCGCCTACGACCGAAAAGTCTGGGATATTATCCACCCCGAACGAAGAAATCTCACTGCTATCAGAGGTTACAAGCGTATCGGCGGTTTGCCGGATGACCCTCACTCGGATCCACAGGATAGGAGCTGGTACGGCCCGCACGATAGGTTGTTCACCCCCGAAGAGACGGAAGAATTGGAGTTTGTACCCGGACCAGAGTATGGTAAGTCGACAACAGCTTTTTTTTGGTCCCAAATCTGCACGGAAAAGAAAAAAAAAAAGTTGGTTGCTTACTCAGACGGTTGCAGTGTGGTGCTGGGGTTGGGACGGTGCTGGTGATCTTGACGGACCGGATGTGGACCCGATTTGGGAACACATGCAACCTAGGTCATACTCTGAAGAGGCGATCCAGATCAAGCATTACCGAAATATGCCTGGATGGTAGATTTCTTAAAAAGATATGTGTGCGTGTATGGGGGTGGTATAGATTGGGAGAGTTGGGGTTCCGATTATTACATTTGACTGAATCTTATGGCCTGTGCTTTTGGAATATGCATCCTTTTTCAGACGTTCCCATGTGTTTTTCTTTTTTCTTTTTTCCGTTGTCTCGACAATGAACATGCCTCCTTCTTTCCTAGTCGATCGTAATAATCGAGTCAAAGATGCATGACGGGCTCTCTATGCCTGGATACCCGCGGCGCTCTCAACAGCCGCCTCGGGAACGACCTCAACCTTCTCCTTGGGCCAACCCCAGAATCTCCTCTCCCTCCCCACAGCCCTCTCATCTCTCGGCAACTTGTCTTCCCTATCCCTCGCAATACCCACAAACTGCCTAAACTGCCTCGGCCTCTTTACCGACGGCACATTCTGAGGACCCGGTTGGTCGGGTCGTGAAAGATGGGGATAGGGAAGGTGATGTTGGTAAAACTTGACGTAGCCTGGTTGAAGGGCGTAAATGGTAAAGTCTTTGCCGACAGCGACATTTTGCCCGGGATGGAAATTGGCTCCTCGCTGTCGCACAATGATAGTTCCAGGAGTCACATATTGGTCTAATCAGATAACAGATATATGTCAGTTCCCAAAAATGTGTGACACGCGCATTCCGTGCGATATCCCAAACTTACCGCCATATCGCTTCACACCTAATCTCCTACCAGCCGATTCTCTACCATTCTTCGACTTTCCACCAGCTGCTTTCGAGGCCCATCGTACCTGGATTTGGGAAGCAAGAGCTATGAAAAACGGGTGTTACGATTAGTATAAACCGCCGAGGAGAAAAACGCGAGGGGAACAGGAAGGGGTGTGTGTATACGTACAGGAAGGACCAGCGAAAAGCTGTGCTCTGATTTGCGAGACGGCCGATGGTATAGAAGTTGGCCGGAGGAACATTCTGTTATAGGTGTAAGATGTTGTTTTGTGTCTGTGGAAAGAGGATATATGGGCGACGAGCAAGGTGAATTTCGGAACCTTCTCCTTGCTCGATAGGTGTAAAAGGGAGGGAGGGAATAAAATATAAACCTCCACTATAAGCACCTCCACTCTTCAGTGTCCATCTTCGTACGTATTGCTATTACAGTCCGCCATGTATTACCCTTGCTCTTTTTAAATCATCTTAGCATCTCACATTCCGTATCTCATGCCAAAACACGTCCCTACATTCAAGCACCTCCTATACTCTTCACAGTCACGCACTCCGCAGCAGAGCCAGCCACAGCCAGCACCACAAAGAAGACGGCCAGGGCCTCGAGGCATCCCTCCCTATATCGTTGGAGAAAATGTATGGTCTCCAAACACTTCCGGGGGTGTAGATGCCACCCTGCTCATGGACCTTGATCATGGTGCCATACACCCGTACGTCTGTCTTATTTGTGAACCCCCGAAAGAGGAACTAATGACAAGGCAGCGCTGAGCTCTTGCGTCGATTTGAACATTCTCGTTGGGTGGCTTCTCGGACGACGGCAGGACCTGCAGCTCCCCCTTCATGGCATGCTGCTACAAGGCTAGCTTCCCGACCAAAGTTGACAACCCAGATAACACAGGACTACCCGCCTGTTACCACAAACCAACTCGAAGAAGCGTCCTCCTTATTCACCCATCGACCAAGGCAGCGGAAAAAACCTATCCCGCGGCTTTTGGACTTTTGCTTTGATGTAATTCTGAGGTATATGGATGATGAATCGGTCATCTATGCTCCCGAACATGGAGAAGAGATTGAACAACAAGATAATGAGACATACTCTATGGGTCGTCTTTTACGCGAACAAACGACCTATCTGGAACCGCATCTCAAAACCGACCTTGTCGACGCTGCATCCCTTCTCCCAGAAACGTCCAAGCACATTTCAGACCGCGCATATAAAGCTATGCTGTATGATCTTCCTCCCGATATATCCGAGGAAGAAGATACTGTACATGAAAATGACTGGGACACTCCAGATGTAGACGCCCATCTCACCCATCTACCTCTTACCCTTCATTCTTCTCCTGTTACATTCCTTCGAAGCGTTCCTTCGGTATCATCCCTCACATCTATCAACATTGCATACTCTATAATACCAGATCTGGAAGGGCTTGTCAACGTACTACCGAAGGGACTGAGAGAGTTGGGGCTGGCAGGGATCAGTATCAAGAATGGAGAGGACAGCGTCAAGAAAGGGTTCATAAGGCTGGCGCGAAAGCTGATTGTTCTAAAGGTAAAGCAACCATCAAAGACACATGTGCTACAAGATCTTCTAATAAAGTTTATAGGTACTAGACCTTTCGCACCCGCGCTTTTTTCTTCCCGTCTCCACATTGACGACGTTTCTCCATCCGGCCGAGACACACCTGCCTTCGCTCAGAAAATTAGGTATGCGCGGCGTTCATTCACAGCAGATGGCCGGCTCGTTTGGCATATCAGCCCTTCCTGGTTCGACGGATGACGGTCGAAATCGAGAAAAAGAGGCGAAGCGCGGGATAGAGAATATTATCAGAGGCGGCGGGAGGACGAGATGGGTTGAAATCATATGGGGAGACGACGAGGATCTGTTGTAGTATGTACAAATTAGGCGTTGTATTAGGCAAATGCATGTATTGAGATATCTCTGTTCATTGTATGCCAAATATGCATTTAACCCAAGATAAATTTGCAGTTGTGTAACAAATTATGCTATTGACCAGTTTACCCAAAAAACCCCATCTTTTCTCTCGTGCTGAATATTATAAATTACCCTTTCCGACGGGCGCAGCTACACTAGTACCAGCTTTCGCGAACCATGGTACCTCTGTAAGCCAATGTTGTTCAAAAGCAGAGACGTTTCGAGCGTAAAACGCGGTGGTGATGGTCTATTCATACCAGTAAGCTGTGGGCCTTCCGAAAGTCCTATAAAGACTTACGAGTTCATCATACAAGATTGCAGGTACTTTTTTGCTCATCAATACACTTGAAGGGTGGATCTTGACGGTCTACGGTACGAGGAATGAGTTTTTAGCTCTTCAGAAAAAGGAACCTCTAGCTTACCAAGCTACCGGCCGTCTGTCTGTAGCTGCCATCGGCTTGGATTACCGCCGTGTTCATGAACAAACCCTGCAGCAAAGACCTCCCAACCATCCCCCATTCACTCCCACAACTCGCCTTCCAATCCTTTCCTAGCCTCTCAGACAACTCTCGAAGCTGTTCGCGAACCTTGAGTGCCTGAGCGAGGGTTTTTGAGTTGACATGATTGTCCTTGCACCAGCCAACCAAACTCTGCGAGGAAGAGTTGCTGTGAGAAGAAGACTTGGATTCCTTCAACTCAGTGTACGCCCTGAAAACGTTCATCATCGTCAAATGATCGCCTTCGCGATGAATAAACTTTTGTCGCGCCTGAGCAGCTTCTTCCCTATCGTTAGGTCGGTCGATGAATACATTACCGCCAGCATTCACAAGGGAGATGATGTCAATGATTTCGTTGGCACATCCATACTCAAAGGCAGCAAGGAGGATACGAGCGTGAGGAGGATCGAGAGGAAATCGGAGCATTTGGAGGCCGAGGGGCGTAATGGTTGTGGGAGAAGAAAGAGCGGAGAGACCGACAAGCTCTTGGAATGCCGCAAGGACTGTGTTGGCTATTAGATGTTGATCATATCGTGGTCGAGTTGACGGAACTCACTTGAATCACGACCGGGGTTATCAATGTACTCAAATTCAAAGGGGTTTTGTCCCATCGCTATGAGTTGCAAAACAGCCGATGAAAGGTTACATCTTTGAATCTCGGGGGCGTCGAATTCAGGCATCTTGTCGAAGAAATCCTGGGTGAAAAGACGATAACAATGTCCCGCTCTCTAAAAACCTTCGTTAGCATATATCTGACAAACTGACGTAGCGAACCAACTTCTCGTCCCGCTCGACCAGTCCTCTGCCACGCTGACGCTTTACTGATTCCTTTCTTTCTCAAGTGTTCCAAAGCCCCAGCATTCCTAAACACATATTCTTTTTCCTTCTTAAAACCGCTGTCAACCACAAACGCCACACCCGGTATGGTCATAGATGTCTCGGCAATATTGGTCGCTACGATGACACGTCTGGTGTTGTCTGGTGTGGGAATGAAGATCTTGGATTGGGCAGTGGGGGGCAAAGCGGCGTAAAGGGGAAGAACCTGAAGAGCGGGAGATCCAGGAGCAAGCTGCTTGGAAACTCTTTTAAGAAGCTCTACGCAATTCTCAATCTCCTCAGAGCCTGTAATGAATCAGCGACAACCTTACTCTGGTTCGCGGCAAGAACTGACCCGGCATGAAGACCAGCACGTCACCAGGACTATCGGGAGAACAATGTATTGTCATGACTTGTCGAGCAGCTGCTTCGATAAAATCGTCTACAGGCTCCAATACGTGCTGTGTAGCCACTTCATACATTCGGCCTTTGACTAAGAGCGCATCTCGGCCACTAATTTGATTCAGCTGTGCCCAGTATGATGTGTAGAGCTACTTACGTTCCGAAGAATGTCTTGAACTTGGTAGGATCAAGAGTCGCACTCATGATCACTAGCTTCAACTCCTTGACCTTTTTCTTGCCTGGTATCTTCTCCTTCCCTTGGAATTCTTCTTCGGCTTGCCGGCGAGCAATGTCTTTACGTATCCGCTGAACCCTCTTCAAAGCACCACAGAGGAAGTCAGTATTGAGTGTACGTTCATGAGCTTCATCGATTATGACGACGTCGTAGTTGAGTAGAAGGTTAAGACCTTGTCCCTCAGACATGTGGGAGTCATTTTCATCTTCTCCGTTCGCCGTCCCATTGGCTCCTTTTTCGGGAGGGCAAATCTTGGGGTCCGACCCAGCCAACTCCCTCATCAACACACCTTCCGTCAAGTACCGCACCCGAGTCTCTCGACTTGTGACATCCTCAAACCTCACACTGTACCCTACTTCTCCCCCTATTTGACAGCCCATCTCCTGGGATACTCTGTTGGCCAATGCTATAGCCGGCAAGCGTCGAGGTTGGGTAATGGCAATGGATGGTCCTCGGAAACGATTTGATGAAGACGGCGAGAAATGGTTGACAGAGACAGGGTGGGTGCGCAGAAGCTGCGGAAGTTGGGTGGATTTACCACAACCCGTTTCGCCTAGGATCTTTAGGGTGTCAGAGTTAACAGTAAAAGTCAGAATGTGGACCAACGATTGTAGTATCATTTGCCATGATTTCTTCCAAGATCATCCGTCTCCCTAATAGTACTTTAGCATTGATAGGAATCTAAGAGCATTCCTTCGACATACCTTGGTAAAATGGGAGTTCCTTACGCTTCACCAATAGTCTTTCTGCTTCCCTTCTTCTTGCTTCAGCGCCGTCCTTCTTCCCCTTGCCCAAATCTCCATTCGCCTGGCCAATCTTTCGCTTCTTTGGGCTTTTCGGTGAATATACCCCATTGACATCGAGATTGTTGACCTTCTTCTTCTTTTTTTCGGCTTTAGGTGTGGATTCAGCTTCGTCCTCATCTGAAGAGTCATTGAAATTTGACACCCTAGGCTGAGGCTTAACGGAGCTCGGTAGTTGGCTGCTAGTGCTTGCGGCTACAGTCATGTCGATGATTTGTAATTTTTTGGACGCTGCCAAGGCTTCTGTACGGTGTTTTAATGCCAGAAATCCGAGTTGGCAGATTTTGTCGACAGTAATAGTTTGTGCCTATGTCACGGCGGGAGTTACTGACAACAACTGAAGAGGTCTGCAGAATTTGTTGTTGTTGATTATTATTTATTTTGGCTCGGTCTGCACCGAAATTATTTTCCGGCCCATTTATTTTTGTGCCACCGGACGATTATGTATGTTTGGATTGCTTTGCCATATCGATAAATTATTCGTTCAAAGCGCAAAGATTGAATATGGCGGCATGGCAAACAACAAGGGAAGCTAACTACATGCATATATGCATCTCCTACTAGCACTACTGTCACTCAGGCTGCGACTTCTTAAACCTCTCTAGCAACCTTTGTACGCTCTGCAAAGAGTCTTTCCTGCCCTGCTTCGCCGCCGCTTTTCCAGCATCCTGTTTTCTTTGGAGTTCTTCTAAATAAGCCCTTCCATTTCCACTCCTAGCCTGCTTCAATCCTCCAAGAACGTCACTGGGTCGCGCTGTCGCCGGCTTTTCAGCATTCACAAGCCACTCTCTGCTTCCAATTTCCATCCCGTCCTCCGGCGAGTTCGACAAATGCAAGTCAAACCGCACGGTGTTGAGCGGACCTGTCAAAGCCGCACCACCACTTCTCCACTTTCTCGTCCACCTTACACCCGCACCACTCTCAGCCAGGGCCAAAACAGTGGGAGGTGACCTGATCTGAGCATGACTGGGCTTAAATGTGCCTCTTCCTTCTGTTAACTTCTGACGAGTAAAGTCGACACCAATGATAGAGTCATTGGGTTTGAAAGAAATATGTTCGGGGGAAGGTGTGGTTTTGCCCGTAATACCGCCCAAAGACACGATCCATGGACGGTTGTTTCCTCCCCGCCTAGCAGGCGAGGTGATACTGTCTTGGGCAGCGTCATGCCTAGAAATGGTGTTAAGAGTATGGCCGGGAAGAGAAGTGAGAGGGTTGTAATCTTGAACACTTTCGGGAAGGTTGGCGTAGGTAAGACCGTGGAGTTGGTGAGGTCTAGAAAGGATTCTTGTGGAGGATGGGAAACTTCGCTCCGCTGAGGAGATGGCGCTTTCAAGGGAAGGTACAGCGTCTCCAGGGAGCTTGTCGGACGTTGACAGATGGATAAGGGTGTTGTCCTCAGGATGGACGAGCGTTTGTCGTGTAGACTCTGGCATCTGTTCTAGACGCTGTTGCAAGAACTGCTTCCTCTCCGCCCGAATGCGCTCGAGGTACTTCTCAAAGTCTTCCTCGCTCATGCTCTCCACATCCCTAACCCATTCTTTCTTTCCCAACAAAGGCTCAACCATGCTCTCACTGATGCTGAAGGGTGAGGTAGCTCTGGTCGCATAGTGGGTCTTTCTTTGCTTCTGCTCTGGTGACCATCTGATCTTTCCGCTACCCCAAGCTTGGATGAACCTCGCTTCTCGTTCGGCTGAACGCCAGTCACAATCGAAGCCGGGCCCAGAGTCGAGAGAGTTGAACTTTATATAACGAGGGCCTTTGGTTCTGTGGATAGAGAATTTGAGACCCCAGTCGGAATGGCGTGATTGGGAAGAAGGAGTGGTGGTGTAGATACGGGAGATGAGAGGGTCGTAGGTAGCAATGTTTGCCCTACGAAGAAGCTGAGGGAAGGGAGAGGACATGATGTCTGCGACTAGTCAGCGTTTGTGTAACTAGCAGCCAATACACGCACCAGGGAAGGACAACCTGAGCGAGAAAACGTGAAGGAAAAGATGTTGCTGATTTTATGTTTTTGCAGTTGTCGCCAACGGTGAAGGTCCATTTCGATTTCGAAACCACCTGGGAGAAAATTACAAAACCCTCGCGGAAATATTCCTCTTCCAAACTCTCCGCCGCCGCCTTTAAAAATCTCATCGCTCTTTTCTTTCTCTTCTTTTTCCACAAACCTACAGCGTCCCCAATTCCCCATCGGTGCTACGAGCTCCCTTCCCTGCTGATTCGTCGGTCTGGGTCGAGTGAGCTAACACGATCGTTTTGGGGCCAGACAGGACGTTGTGAACAAATGTGTACTCTCTCTGACTCTTTCGGGAGAAGGGGAGGGTGCCAGGCTACGCGATTAAAACAACTTTGAGGAGAGAAATCTATGAGTCAGAGTCACCTATGAGTAGCCACATTTTTATCATCTCTTAAGCGCTTGAATGCATCTACCTGTGTATCTTTTGAAATTCGTCGACGGGTCAAAAGACTCGCAATGTGGTGGTCAAGCAATAGCTATCTTTTTTTGAGGACAGCATTCATACAGCACGCACGACTGAGAGGAGGGGGCCGTCATCTAGCCACTTGATGCATTGCATTCCCACTTTTGCTTTTTGCTAAGTTCATAATCGTACAAACATATGCATGGCCATAGATTCTGACACTCCTATTAAATCCACTCTAGACTTAAAAAAGAAACCTAAAATTCGGCGATTTATCAACTTCCGGTTGTTGATTATTGTCCCAACCTGCCTCCTGCCGAAAACATCACCACCATATACCAAGTAAATCCTTAGTAGACATACTCGAAGCTATGATTGAATTAGCGAATATTTTTACACAATCTCAAGCTGGTTACTCACTTGGGGTTCTGCTTGTCAGTCAAGTTTGAAAACGCTGTCGCGTTGAAATCTTCCTCGGTGACGCCACCCCTGCTCTCCCTGAGCTTCTCCTTCTTCTTGTTCTCCCAAATGAAGGCGTATCGGAAAGCGAAGAAGAGGATGAATTCCAGGCAGTTGCAAACGAGAATAGAACCAATACCAAGGGTGTATTTGGGTGCTTGCTCAGACTTGTAGAACTGTCCAGGGGTCAGTATTTATTGACCTGCTTATAAAAATTGTGAATGGTACTCACGAATGGACCGGCAATGTTACCAACACAAGCTCCCAGCCAGATAATACCAGATACAATCATCTTCTTACTCTGACCACCAGTGTTGGAAGTGATAAGGGAAAGTGAGAGCACAAAGGACGCTTGGTATGAACCGGTAAGGTAGCTTGATGATGGCATGGATCAGCCCTCGTAATCCCCCTCTTCAATGACAGAAAACACTTACAAGCAGATCAACCTTCCAACGTAAGCATCAGTGGGAGCCAACAAGAAACCAAGAGCACCGGCAATGGTGGGCAGCATGAATAATGCGCAGACATAAGTTCGAGAGTTCTTGGGGAGACGACCGTTGATAATGGCACCGGCACCGATCCAAATCATGATCAGAACGCCTTGAGGGATACCAAGAAGAGCGGTGTGAAGAGTGTCTACCAACAGGAGTTATGAGTCACGTTTCTGCCAGAGTAATCTGATCCGACTCACCGAAGCCAAGTCCCTGGATGACAAGAGTGGAGAAGTTGCTAATACCTCCATTGGGGATGTTACCTGTAAATGAGCAAGTCAATTACGGAGTTCCATTGTGGGGCTGACGGAAAACATACCAAGCAATCCTAACAAGAAGAACATGTACTACACAAGAACGTTAGAACCGGTCACCTTTTTCCTTTCAAGCGACCTACAGTCTTGTAATCGACCAATGCTTCCACAATCTGGTCCCATCTAATTGTCTTGCTTTCAATGCCAGTCTGGTTCTTCCTCATTCTCGCGATCATCAACACTCTCTCGTCTCGCGAGAAGCCACGGAAAGACACTGGAGAGTTTGGAAGGTAGAGGGCGAGACAGATGGCCCAGAAGGAACAGACAGCACCGACAATGAGGAACTCGTAGCGCCATGTCGCGAGCGCACCGTTAATTTGACCTACGGCCCAAAGTCAGTGAAAAAAACTTCCACTTCCAAAGAGAGATGCGGGCTTACCAATACCGTAGCCGATGAGACCGCCACCAGCAACACCAAGGCCGTTGAACGCATACCAGGATGAAATCCTTGAAGGTTGCTCTTCCCTCGTGTAATACATGGAGGTGATCAACATGAAACTGCGAGTGTCATTTAGTCTCCAACCTTGACAGCTTAACATTTGACACTCACCAAGGATCAGCAATAGCCTCCGCAGCTCCAGAAA